>NW_028280384.1:0-51636 GCF_059751315.1 Micrasema longulum
AAAAACAATCTAAATTACAGTAATATTGATGTTTTTTTGTTGATATTTCTTGATAAAACTCCATAGTTAATGATTATGATAAAATTATAAATAAACGTTTTATTTTTTATAAATTAAATTAATAAAATTGACTATCAACATGAATAACTTCATTCCATAAACAAATGTATTATCTAAGTATGGATCTTAAAATATTTCGTCATTCATCTATAGGAATGTAAACTTCCCTGTCAAAAAATCAAAGTATTGTGCTAACTTTATCTGTTAAAATGTGTATTTCCCACTCAGTTGTATTTCGCCATGTGTCCTTTTCCCGCCTTTTAAATAATAAAAGCTTAATCCCAATTTCGGTCCAAAAACTCCCGAAAATGAACTGTTTAGCAAACTAGTTGTAAATATTTATGTTTTCTGTCCCCTGTTAAAATAATAATTTGATCTTTTCTCCAAAATATGTTAAGAATGGTATAAAAACTGAAAACGTTGTAAACAATTCACCAGTCTTAAAGATGCCTACTTAGGCAAAAGCGCTCATTGTTCAAAATAATAAAAAATAAAACTAAACCAAGAAGTTTCATTGATAAGCTTATTCATAATTTTATCATAATCATTAAATTACAATGTTTTTACTTTTAAAGACTTCTAAATACTTCATTGTAGTGACCTGATATTAAAAATATTATTATTAAAGACATCTTGAGTATACGCAAAATGCTTTTTTTTCATACTATTTCAGTAAAAAAATTAGCTTTATTTTGCAACTCTTCGCTTATATAACTTTTAATTGAATAAAATGACCCAGAGCTCACTGTGAGAAGGTGGTTGCTTTTTGAATTCCAACCACACCCTGTCCAACCAACCAACCAATTGGGATGTATTATATATGTAATATAAAATATCATTTGGGTAAGAACGTTGTCTAAAAATCAGATTTGATATCGAGTTCTGTTGTTTTTGATCTAGATAAAAAAGTTTCTCTATCAAACGGTTTTTAAAGCATTACTATTTTTTGTTTGCTTACTTTATTTGCAGGCTCTATGGAATGTTTGACGCATTTTTCTTCGACTTGAGTATTACACGTACAATATTGCAAAACAAATGAAATAGTCTATGTTATCAAACTCATCATTGGAGGGAACGACAGCTTACATGTTGTCCAATCTATCAGTTCTGGATCAGAAAACTGAAGAAGTTTTTTATTTTTCGGAGCAATGACATATGACTAGCAATATTTGCGTAGATACGTGCAAAACAAAATAGAACTGGGCCAGTAAACCTTTTTACATACCATGCAAATTTCAAAAACCATGTAGAGTTTTACAAAATGAAGCGAAAAATTCCAAAAATATTAGGTAAAAAACATTTAAATTTTAACAGAATGAAAGCAAAAGGCAGATATACTCGTGTACTTAAATTATTTACTCATTCATTTTACTCATTTTCTTCCACATAATAATATAATGTGACCTCACGGGAATATGAAAGTGATAGGTAAATTATGACATGCGTGCTAGAGACACGTCAAGATATTTTAGGTGACACGCGTCGTTTGGACGATCTTCACGCAAGAAAATGCAATTTTCTCAGATAAACCTGAATGTACCTCGCCGTAACTTGCGTACCAATCCAGTCCAATGGACCATTTTTATCGAAATTGAGTTATGAAGATATAGAATAGGTTCATTATCTTATTTCGCGTCTCTGTAGCTAATGATTTTTTATTTTTTTAAATTTTTTTTTATTTAAAATAGTATTTTCAGCACTTTTTTATTGCTAATATTCACTTCCTGATTTTACTTATTAGACTTTAATAACGAAAAAAATGTATATTGTAAAATTCGACAAATGGTGTATTGAACACACAAAAACGAGGGCAACGTTATGTAAATAGTTATTTGTTTTTACTTGCTAATAATAAAAAATAACTTTATTAAAACAAAACTTTTTCATTTACAACAGCTGCCATTTTTCAAAAATATTTGAATTCACACAATTTTGCTGTATTTTTCTTATACTATAGGTTAAATTACGCATTCAACAATCATAGAAAAAACTAATATTTTAGTTCAAACCATTTTCAATGTACTGATGTAATTTGTATATTTTTATCGAGGATAACATTCTGGTTGTAAATATTATTTAATTTAAACAGTCTTATTTTAGTAAAATTTGAATGTTGACGAATAGCCGAATGAGTGTTAAAATGATCAGTCCTACGCATAAGGTGCCATTCCAGGGGCTATGAAATATTCAAATGTGAAAACTCCTATTTAAATAAATATTTCATCAAACCCGAGACCTCTTACATGGTAGGTGAACTGACTAAACATTAGACTACTAGGCGGTTAATATGCATCAGTTTCCGCCATTTTTCGGATCAATACTTAGATAAAACTTAAGCGAAATGGTGAATTTCCAGAATGTATAGCAACCACTTAAATCAACAAATATTTCTATAAATGCCTAGACTTTCATATACCCGTCTTAAAAACATTTTTCCTATTTATTACAATAAATTTCTTTAAATATCAATACTTCACTTGGGAGTGAAATTCAGCCATGTCAGCAAACATTTGGACATGGGTACCTACTTAAAGTATTATTTATTTTGTCAACTGTTTGTTGTTTTCCCACGTTAATGTATCAAAACAAATCAATAAAATTTAAAAAGTAATCTAGTTGTGCATCGAAAGCAAAAATACATCGATGTTCCATCAATGAAAACGAAAATAGTAATTCGTGTCATTCATTTGCATTAATCCATTCATTAAACGGCTAAATTCATTCATTTTAATGAATTCATTCATGATGCGGTCACTCATTCATAAAACGACTATTCAATCAATTCGTAATTCTCTGCGAAATAATGGGACACAAATCGTCGCACGGATTTGAAAATTCATTTGCATAATTTGACAATAGGTGTCAAAATTTTTTCACCAATTGACCTCTAAAAAAAGTCATTTGACCTGCGAAAAAATATTTGGTTGCCATGTTTAAATTTGAACAATAGTTTAAAAATAATATTGAGAGAAATTAAAATTTGGCTGAATCAAATTAGCATAGAAGACATAAAAAAAAATTGAGTGACATACCTCTGGTATAGATCCTTTGATCTGGGGGATCGGACTTTTGGGGGAGATTTAGTAAAATCTAAACTCTCACCTTCCACACAGTAGCCAGGCTCTTCATAGACCTGGGCTTGGATGGCGAGAACTATTCACGGGGGCCCGTCACAATAAATCTTCACAGGTCACCTTGACGTCAGGAGCTTGCAAAGCACTGACCTTCACCTCTAAGAATAAGAATAAGACATACCTATGGACAATGTTATTTTAAATTTTGAACTCCGTTGAACACTGTTAAACACTAAACAATTTAACTGTCTTCCATTGAACAGGTTTTCCCAGTGTGGAGGACTCTTATATTAATTTTGAATAAAACAAATTGATGTCATTTAACGAAAACGATTTCACTGGGTTTCTCGACTGACATTATTGGTTAAACTGAATTTTAATTATAATTAGGAAAATACAAAAATATGTATAAAAAGATGGAATGTAATGGGTTAAACTTCAAGAGTTCGTATACGAAACTGCATTTCATCCCCTAGGGAGGTTAACAATATGGATACACGTTACTACTGAGATTATGAATTACTTTAAGTAGGAAATATGGAAGTCGATTAGTAGGGTTTGCGACCTGTCATTGACTAATCAGCGCGACGAAAATTGGATACAAAAGGTTTTTGTATGCGCGATAAAACTTAAATCATTTAATTGTACTACAAAGTTTCTCTAAAATGAAAAAAATAATTAAAGTGATTTTGATAAAAATGAACTACTTTGAATGTCACTGATTCTCTAAAATCAACCAATGACAGAGTGTTGTTGGTACGTTTCCGGTTATCGAGAAGCCAACCCAACAATCAGGACCACTCACCGTAGGAACTTGTGACGTCACAGTCGAAGTATTAAATGTGTGAGCTGTACTAATAATATAATATTGTTTTGTTTTTCTTCTCTTTTTTTTTTTTTTTTTTTCTCTTACTATTATATTATTATATTTTACATATATGCGTATATATCTGTGTGGATTTAAATATGAACATGTAATATTTTATTTATATTTTTTAAACACTATAACTAAAATCTATTAAATCATGTAAATTAATTCCTCGACACGGGTTGCGCCCAGTGAGGTATTCATATTGTTTTTTAAAGTTTTATGTTAAACGTGAAATCATTTTTTTTTTTTTAATCACACAAGTTTAAAAAATCATAGTGCTGATAATACGATACATTAAAATATATTTTTTTATTTAGGCATAGTTTGATAGTTTATTGACAAAAAATAATAAATAAAAAAAACCACTGAACTTTCTTATTTAGGGCAGTTTTATAAACATGTGTTAGTAAACTTAATACCATTTTTAAATTATATTTGATACACAAGCCGATTATTGCGATTTATTACACGTTCGTAGCGTTACGAATCGTTAATAATGATTGAATCGTCGGGTTTTGGCACAATTTGATAACTCCATTTTACTAGTTGTGAGATAATAAACTTTTAAAGTTAAAAGCTCATCCCGAATCAACAATTTAAATAAAACTGCAAATTAAGGAAAGGGGGGGGGGATAAAGTATTCCAATTTTTTTTTTTAAATTAAGTTTGAATTATTATATAATTTGTCAAAATTTTAAGTCGATCGAAGCAAAATCAACGGAGTTATAAGCGTTGACGACTCTGTGTAGGTATAAAAGAACTATCGAGTTTCATTTTGGATTTTTCGGTGGGCAAAACATTAAAGCGTTTTTCCGAAATTTGTCATTTTTGAAGTTGGAGAACACTGTAACTCAAAATCTAATGCACCGATTATTTTCAAATTTGGTACACTATTTCAACACATAAATCACCAGGTTACTCCGTAGCGTTTTTTTTATTACAAATTCTTATTTCACAGAAATAAATATGCCGAATTTTCAATCGAAAATTGCATTACAAAGTGCTACCAAAAATAGAAAAATCGATCAAATAATAAAAATTCGACGGTGCTACTTTGAAAAAATTTCACCTAGTAAGGGCATTTTGTTTTTTTAAAAATGATCCAGTGACGAATTCTAGTCTTCACCGCAAAAAAAACTTTTTTTCGAATCGTCTGCGTAGATTTGCTGCCACCAATCTATCTAATTTATCAATATTTTGCAAGAAAAACTTAGGAAAATACAGATCTGGTGTTGTTTTACTATATTTCAATTAATTCAATAAACCAGTATTACCTGCATTGTCTGAAAAAGTCTTGAAAATATGCTTCACCGAATTAATCTTAACCTCTTTAAAAAATTATGAAATATTATTTTTTGTGCTAGTGAAATATTTTTGTTTACTTTTTAAACAATGATTATTTAATTGCATTGATGAAAATATCTCATTCATCGAAACATTTTAGTTACCAACATGCGCCAGAAACGCCACGAAATGGTCACTGCTCAATTTCAGACAGTTAAATGCATTACGATCCATTATCTTCAGCGTCTCTGCCATATTTGGCAGTGACAGATGTTTTGACACTTTGTTATTTAATGATTTATTTCGTTCTCCGCTTAATTTATTTGTTCCATGTAATTATTTTTATATATATTAATTACCATTCTAATACTTTTTTACTCCGCGAAAAGATTAAACACACGGTATTAGGTACGAAAACAACAAAAAAAATATATACGTCTAACGTCATTGACCCACCAGCAATCCTATACATTTTTACATGTAGCATATTGTAATTTCCCATTTTACGGCGTTCATTCATTTAAACTTGAGAGAGAGCAAAGAAAATTTGTGCGTTTAACAATTTATTTTTATTTAACAATTATTTTATTCAGATAACAAATAAAAATACATTTTTTACATTTATTAAGTACATATATTCACATTAACGTTTCCCATTACGTAAAAGAATTTAAATATAAAACTAATGCTTGCCAAAATTCTTATATATGTAGAACTTGCAATCTGTATAACAATAAATTTAACCATATTGATATTAATAATATAACATGCAACAATTTTAGAAAAGTAATTGAAAATCAATTTATGTTTCACTATTTTTTTTTTTTTTTTTTTTTTAAATATGTTTTTTAATATTCTCTTATATAATATCTTATTTAACCGAAATACCTACCTGTGCAGTTACATTGTGTATGGATATGTACATGTACATGTGTATGTGAGTTTGATATTTGGTTAATTATTATAAACACTTTATTTTATTTTAGTTTTTGAGTTTTTTTTATTTTTTTTATTTTTTTTATTTTTATAATTATTATTTTCTTCAATTAAGTTGTTTTTCTTATAAGGCTCAATAATTATCGCAAATGTTATACTCACTGCATATGTATGTATACTTATTATTATGTTATCCGCACTGTAAAATGTACATACATATTTAAATTTAATATCTATTCTTAACTTCTTATTGGTAATATTTATCTTTTAGCTTACGAGAAGGCCTGTAATTGGATCTTAATATATAATTTAACCTACACTGTAATTAATAAACATTGTAATCTGTTTTCTTTCCAAAATAAAATAAAATAAAATAAAATAAAATCTTGTGAACATAATGAGGAGTGATGTCTTACAATAGTATGTTTATTTTATTTTTCATTAATAATATTTTTAGTATGACATATATTAATTACAAAAAAAATATAAACGGTGTTTATAACCAGTGCTACACGAAAAATAATTATAAATGTAACGTTTCACTTCTTTCTTAAATATATTGAATTCCTCACTGTACTTTTTATTTTATTTGTTCATTACATTAAAGAAAAATATTCCTCTGTAAGTATAATGATGCTGTGCTGTAGTTGTTTTTAATTTGGGAGTTGAGATATTACCACCTGTTCTAGGTCGCGTACTTACGTTTTGTGACCTAGAAACACTACCATTTGTTTTGTCTTAATGTATTTGAAGCAAACAATTCTTTTTATAAAACATTTTTTTATCTAAAACATAATTTTTTTTTAAATAATTGAACCGTCGGAAAAATAGACGGTTTTTACATAAATTTTAGAATAAACTTTTTCATTTATTTGACCGGTAAAATATTTGTTTCAAATGCACCACCCCATCCCATTATTCCGTACTGTAATATGGATTTGGTATAATGCAAAGTAAATTGATTTTAATTTTTCGATGGTTTAATCTAATAAATACAACAATATTTTGAGTTTGTCCAAATTTTTGTAGACAAGGACTGGATTCAACTCCCTGTGGAGCTGTTTATATTAACAGGTTTCAGCTCCTTAACTTCACAAACATCAACAGATGATAGAATTGAAGGAATATAGATGTTCAAATTTGGGCAGAATAATTAATGTTACACAGTGTGTAAAGTGGCCACTTAAACCAGCCATTGACAGGTCATAAGCCCTATAGATGCCTAGACTTCTATATTACCTTTTCTTAAATGTTCTTCATCTCTGTTGTAATATGTTAAATCAATAATTTATGATTTTTGCTATTTCAAATATACCACGTTTTTATTGAAATATTTTTAATAATATTTTTTTTACCCAAGTATTTTAAGTATCGTCAGCATTGTAGTGTGATGGTCTGCGCGTTTGCTAACCATGCAAGAGGCCTCGGGTTCGATTCCCGACATGGTTGATATGAAATATTTATTAAAAAGGGTGTTTTTACACTAAACATATTTCATAGTCCCTGGACTGGTACCTGAAGCATGGGACTGATCATCTTACCTTCATGTAACAAAAATGATCAAGATAGGCTGCGATTGGTGTCCCAATGCAGTGCCCTATGCACCTTTAGGTGCGTAAAAGGAATGATGAAGATGAAAATCTCAGTTATTAATATGTATATCTTTAAAACAACTGTGTAATATGTATTGATGTATTTTTCTTGTATTTTTTTATAATAGAACCATGTAATGTCAAATGTATTTATGTTTATAAAAGGCATTTGTACCGTGTAGACTAATTTAACAAAATTAAAATGAATAAATACATCTGAAGTATCGTAACTTTCTTTTCCTGTGATTGGTATTTTTTTAATCAAGTTTTGTAATGAATGTATTGTCAAGTTTTTTAATTATTGTAATTAATGATTATTAGCATCGTAATTAGCATTAGCATTACGATCCGTTATTTTCTGTGCCTCTGCCGTATTTGACACTGATCGATGCTTTGACACATTGTTATTTGATGATATCTAACGTTCTTCGCTTAATTAATTTGCTATTCGTGATTATTTTTTATAAATTGAGTATCATTCTATTTTTTTTTACTCCGCGTCGTATTGGGAAAACAGTATACACGCAGTATTTGGTATACAAACAAAACAAATATGCTTAATGTCATTGACCTACCAGCAATTTTATATATTTATATTACAATAACACATTTTAAAAAAGTTTAGAGGTTTTTTTTTATTTATTTGTTAATAGACTTTTAAACTAAGCCAAAATTTCCTTTTTTTGTTTCAATGTATCAAATTAATTTTTGTGTGTCTATTTTTATATTTCATTTTAATTTTCTATCGAATATATTTTGTAACTTGAATTATAAATAGGTGCGAAGGTTTTCACGGTCACTGTTATCAATATGCTTCTTTTTTGGGTGATACCGTGTGTGTTGATGCCTCCTGCAATGGTAGCCGAAACGTCGGAACAAATTCAACACACGCGGTATCACCCAAAAAAGAAACATATTGAATTATAAAAATTAAACTTTTATTTTATTGGTTGGTCGGGAGAAATTGCCATTTGGTAATAAGCTCGCCAATGTACAATTTACATAAAATTATCAGCGCAATAATTTTTTTCAGTTTTGTATTTCTGAAATTACTCCACATGTAAGGTCTCAAGTTTTCTTCTTCTCGGTCAGTTCTGCTGATTGGTCCGTTGACTTACCGTAAACCGGAAATCTTTCACAACTCCCATATCATTGGTTGATTCATATGAACTAATGACGTCGTTTAAAGTAATTCGTTTTTTTTAAATTTTTTTTATTTAATATAAAATACAACAACTAGATTCAGGTATTCTGAATGACCCACCATCAGGTGTAAATATAAACCAAACTTGTTTATTTTTTTATTTTATTTTATTCAGAAAACATACAGTCATACATAATACGTATTAAAAACAAAAAAAAAAATTAAATAAAAAGACCAATTAAGTTTTCATAAATCATGAAAAAGATTTAAGCATTAAATGTGACAAAAAAAATAAATAAGAATTTCAAGTGAGAAAAGAATAATTGTTAACATTTGCGTTTTCCATGGAGGTTATCATTGGTAATAAATAAAAATACCGAATGCACACCCCGAGCCATCCACGCACACACACATGGACGCACATAAAAAACATACACTAACATATACATTACATGCGGCACATATACATAGCACAAACCACTCAAGATGTACATTCAGCAACTATCCCAAATAATAAACTCCATGAAGAAATTTTCTGCATAAATGCAACGCGCAGTTAAAAATGTCTACATCAATACTGAGTCCATTATAATTTCTACAGGTACGTCTAATGAATGAATTCGAGGTATAACTGTTTTTACAAGTTGGTACATAAAAAAAATTATAAAAAAATAGTATATATTAGCACCTGAAACTAGTTGTGTTATAATACATTAAACTCTTATGTTATGAAAACTATGAAGTGTTTCTTTTTAAATGAATTCAAGATGTTTTTCTCTAAAATAAATGCAGAAACAATAAATAATGTTTTTTTTTTTAATGCATTTTCAAGAAACTTTGCCATCCATTTTAATGCTCTAATTTTTTGCGCGTTAGACAACACTTTTTATATCCAATTTCTTGTAGGGCTGAACTTCATCATTTTATTTTGTACTATGGTCGGCCTAACTTATAAAACTCGTAAATCCTTAACTTTCTATTTTTCAGGGGAGGGTAAAAACAATTTTTACTTCAGTGACAAATAATAGCGAAGTTTTCCTTTTCAATATATATTTTTTTAAATTATGCAACACGTAACATCATTGACAACGAGAAATTCCAGCCCAACCCGGAATTAAATTTTAAAAATGTTTTCGTGTACACTTGAATATTTAAAAAAATTGGAGTAGGATGAAATATCTCAAAAACGCACCCAAAAAATAAATATTAAAAAAAAAAATAGTATTCATTTTAAAATCGTAAATAATGACGTCACTCCTTATATCTACGTGTATTATTTTCGGTTTCCGCTTTAAAGCCCCCGCACCTTGTAAGGAACGTTTTGACGTTTTAGATAAAAAAGAATATAATTTGACATTTCAACCAAAGATTATGTCAACTTTCTAAGTTTTTGTAAATCGAAACGTTCGTAAAAACAACCGTAACATTGAAATGAGCAAATTACGATCAACTAAATGAAGTAATCAAAGCAATATTCCATAGATTCTTGTCAGTTTTGTTATTGGCTGGAGAAATACAACTTACCGCGGTCAGTAAAAGTAAGAACGCCAACCGTTTCATGACGTCACTGCTTAAAAGTGACACACTGATTACAGTCATTTGGCGCGGTATTGATAAATGTTAATTTAAAAAATCATATCTTTGTAAATAACGCAAAAAAAAAATTTTGCTCAGTTAAATAGTACGCTAATAGAAAAAAAATGAATTCGAAAACAGTGGTATTCCTCATTGACAAACGAATACAGAAATTAAGACTAAAATTTTATTTCCTATCACAATACTTACCGGCGACTGTCAATTAACTGGTTTATAAATACACAATGATACTAAAGTTATTGGGACTGTTTCATAAGCAGAGAACGATCATGGAAACATAAGTTTCATACATTCAGTAAACGAGACATCTTGTCGATTGTGGCATTCCTCTTTCAACCAGTTTTACATAGAAGTTTTAGGTATATAAATAGGTGTGTACTGAACAGGGTCGGCAGAAGATATTATTTATATTTGACCCTACACTGCCAAATGTAGACGATCTGCTACATACCGATAATTAGAGTATAAAATTGATTTCCAACATTTTTATAACTCGGCGACTAATGTATATTTTATTATCCTTTATAATTTATTTCTAAAATCGCCGCCAGGGTTAAATTGAACGTATTAATGCAGAAAGTATCCAGTCCACAATTTTGATAAAAATGAGATATTGATGTTATCGGGTGCAGTAAGGTCAATTCTATGTTCTGCTAAATACAGCCAGACCGCTTTCATACAAAAAAAACTGTATTTATCACCTTTCGAAAATGGTGTCGATCACAAAAATAGCATTTCTCAATTTGCAGAGAACACCCACAGCACTAGAAAAATCTTATCGTACTTTAAAAATCATTGAAACTGTTCAAATACATAATTAGATTCTTATTTCCCTCTCAGTTGAAGTAATTAAATTTAAAAAATGTATTTATTGTTTATCATTTATTTAAGTCAATAACACTCCAACTGTTGTGTAGATTTGGTAATTCACTATTTTCACAAAAGTGCTATTATCTCAGTTTCATTTTTCTATGGCTTTCTGCCCAACTACGTCCAATTGTTCTATAAAATTTGAAACAATAACTGAATCGGCACGTGTTCTGTCAAAAGTGCAATTTAACTTATTCAGTTAATTGTCTTTTCATATATAATTCTTCTGTACGTGTGATATTACTGAACTCCTCCTAAACGGCTTAACCGATTTACGTGCGGTTTTCAGAGAAATATAGATCTTTGCGCTGTGCATGTTCGTAGATATTAAAATCTTCAATCTAATATTTTTTTTAAATAAAGGAGCATAAATGTTTTATTCATCGATCTACCAGGGTTGCATTCAAAGAGAATGCATTTACAAAAAAAAAAGAAAAGATGTTGTGTCTTTGTGTACAAAAAAAAATGTTTTTAAATGTTTACAAACAGCATGGATCTCAATCAGATTCTTTCCTTACATTCCTTATAATTTCTTTCCATTTATTTCTTTTTACTGGATGCTTAGTAATACTAAAATGGTATTAACTGACATTCGATACATTTTTGAAAATTGCATTTATAAATAAAGTGCACCCCTGTTGGTGAAAAGAGCCGAGTTTGACATTTACAAAAAGAATTTTTATTTAAAAGTGAACTATTTTATGTTTTGGAACTCAACCATAAACAAGTACCGAGGCACCTACTTAAATTTAATATTTGAATATTAATTATTCTAAGTTTTGTCATTCAATTTTAAACAAGTACCTAGGAACCTACTTATCAATAAAAAAGAAGGCAAGCCAACGTTCGGGTAGGACAACGTCATTTATTACAATTATACAAAAACACATATGTACAAGAAACTGATGTGCAAATGGTGATTTTTTTGTATTTTTTAAAGATTGTAAGTAATTATTGTTTCCGCAACTTTCATTATGACAAAAATATATTTATGAAAAACATTTTTTCTTGTTTACCTTATGTTCTTGTATTTTTAACCTTTTATGCCCGATGTAGCATATTGTCTACATTCTTAAAATATAAAAATACTAAAACAAAATAAAATTTTCATTTTTTTTCCAAGTATCTGCATAAAAAAACTTACGTTGTGTTCCCTATACCTATTCTACGAAATTCTCAGCCAGCGCATATCCTCGAAAAGACCTAAGCTTGAGGGGAGAATTAACTTACGAAAATTCGTCACAATATATCTACACGGGTCGCAGTGGTGTCAGTAATGTTTAAAAATAGAGAAGTTATTTGGTTTTCTATTTACCTTTTCTATTTAGTTTTTCTACTGGGAAATTCGTATTTTTTATTTTCTCTCTATCTATCCTCGCCTCTATTGTATACACCATGATCGGTCTGACAAACGTTTTGTATATCCGAATTATGTTTCCAATAATCATGCGTTCATTGTACTATACGACATTTCTTAGGCATCCAGATGTTTACTTACTGAGATGGACATGTTCTCATCATCACTATGGCTCCATCATCTGCATGGTATGTGATGTTAATGCCCTTATCTCCCTTAGTAGATTCACTACTTTGTTTTTATTTTTAAAAGCGTTATTTTTTTATGTTTATTCTTCTTGTGTAAGAAAAGGTTTTTGGCGTTTATATTGTTGTGATATATTTAGTTACAAAGGTGCTAAACTGGCTTTATTTCTTTGTTGTTCTCAATATGTGTTATTTTTAAAATGTGAATATTATTTATGTCCTAAATTGAGTTGTTGTAACTCCTGGGAATGTAATTCAATGTATTGTACTTGTAAAATAAATAAAAAAAATATATATAATAGTTTTACTTTACGAATCCGGCCCTTTAATTTACTTAGTATGCAAAATAATTGTCTTAATTCTTGAAGGATTTAATGAAATAACATTCCTTTTGCCTAAAGCCGCTGTCTGTTCACTTGTTAGTTATGCCACTGTCAAACTTAAGGAAAGGACAAAAGCGCACTAACTTTCAAGTGACACTTAAGTAGTAATATATAGTAGGTGCAGTTTGCTTCCATCCCTACGAGTAACTATTTTTTAAGAATTGTAGATAATGTGATACGAATTATCTTTTTCTTTTTGGGTCCCGAAAACTGTCTGAATATGCTCACCCTATCAAAACCGACAAACTTCAGTTATTTTGGTCAGCGCGCTTGCCAACTATTAAACAGGTATCGGGTTCGATTTTCGATATTGTTGATATGAAATATTGATTTAAAAGAGTGTCTTAACAATGTTATTCAATTTATTGATTCAATATTAAAAAATCAATTAGAATTATTGATTAAATTTTTAAAATTTGTAAAAAATTGGTTACTGGGCTAAGGTCGAGAAAAATCAGAAAATTTACTCAAATTACATTCTTAAATAATAAATGGGATAAATAAATATTTTATTACTGTATAGTAAATTATCTAGCAGTTAGTAATTTTATTGTTTATTTTTGCATAAAAATGTCAGCCTTAAAACAGGTTGTACCTAGTTAGGCAGACTAGACATGATCCAGAGAAATATATTACCTAAGTGTGTATGTATTAGATAAAGTTATTGTTATTACAAAATATTAACAATAATAAACTATGATTATTCTTATTATTTTTATGATTATTAATATTTCATAGTCCCAGGACTGGTACCTGAAGCGTAAGACTGGTCATCTTATCTTTATTAAGCAAAAAATGATCAAGACACGCTATAATTGGTGTACCAATGCAGCGCCCTATGCCCCATTAGATGCGGAAAAGGAATAATGATGCTAATGACGGTATTCTAATGAGATATTATTGTCAAGATTGACATATTATATTGCAACAAAAAGGGAGAACACCTTTGTACATTTTTGTGTATTATTTATGATGATATATATCAGTAAATAATTTGTATTCCTTTTCCACACCTAGTAGTACATAGGGCACTAAATTAGTACACCAATCACAGCGTATCTTGATTTTTCTTTGTTACATGAAGGCAAGATGATGACAAGAGTCTAACGCTTCAGGTGCTAGTTCAGGGTATGAAATGTTCTGGTAAAACACCATTTAAATAAATATCTCATCGCGAATCGAACTCTAGACCGTAAGTGGACTCACCAACCACTGCGCTACGAAGTCGAATTACTTTTTGCTAGTTTTATTTTAGTATCTATTTTATACATATTTTTTTTCACATACATATCGATGACTCAATTCCATAGGGAGGTAATTAGAAATTGATAATTTTGAGTGATGGATTTTTACAGATCTAAATTGGTTTGTAAGAAAAATTTATTTATATCACTTTAAATGAAGTGAATATATATATTTATTTATGTGAAATATTTGCGCTATGGTTACTACTTTAATGATCAAAGTTTAAAATTTTGTTAAAATTAAATCTGTCTAACAAGAGAAAACCAATAGTTTATGAGAGTTATACCTTTGAAAATGGGTGTTTTTTAAATGTAATAAATAGTATAACTCATTACTTATTTTTTTTGGTTATTCCTCTATGAAACTAAGCCATCGATATATACGATTTATAACTTATTTACAGGTTGGTTGAGAAAAAAATGCTGGCCAAAATATGTGGCCAGCACGCAAAAAAATCCTTCATATGTATTATGTCTTCTCTTCTTCTCTGGTCTCAATCCTGGGATTAGCTGGCAGCAATTACATTCATTCTTCTCCTCCATTCCTCCCTGTCTTGTGCGGCTCTTTTAAAGTCAACAAATGATGAGCAGCGCACGTCCTCTAATAGGTCCTCCAGGTACTCTCGGCGTGGGCGTCCCCTAGAATTTGTCCCCTCGGTCATCCCCTCCATTATCACATGCAGGAGGCCTTCTTGACGTATTACATGGCCGATCCATCTCGCTCGCCTTTCGGACAAGGTCCTGAGCAGGTGCCTTCCTCCTTCGATTCTTTGGAGAACCTCCTCATTTGTTATGTGGTCCCTCCGGGAAATTCATAGTAGTCTTCTATAGGACCACATCTCAAAAGCCTATAGTCTCCGTTTATCACTTTCGGATAGGCACCATGTCTCGCAGCCATACATCAAGATACTCCATACATAGTCAAAATCTTTTTTCATTTACATGCATTCACGTATTTTAATATATATTTTTCTTTTATTGTTACAGGTAAGCGTCTCCATCTTCTATACAGAAAAATCAAAGCTCGTGTACATTGGTAAGATGAAAAAATGTTTAAACGTATTTTCTTTTAGATATTTCATGTTTTTCGAATGCGGGAGATAATTACTAAGAAGTTAATTTTATTTATTTTATTCACACAAACACATACATTACAAAAATAAATAACGTATCCCTAACTCTAGCCAAAAGCCTTGCGTTGATTTGGGATACAACATAATGGAAAGAGGAAGCATGCACATTATTTAAACAATGGCATAAATAAAAATCACAAATTATAATATTAACAAAAGAAAAAGAAAGTATTTGAATAAAAATTTAGAAATCTCCACCATAAACGGAAAATTAGATATTGATGCCAAAATAAACTAGACCTACACAAAAACTTACCTACCTAAATAATAGCGTAATTCAAAACCGTCTCTAAATCTTACAAAAACAGATTTCAATTATAATACTTGACACCGCAAACTTAGCATTCTCTATTGAGTAGGTGAAATAATAATTAGAAATCTCGCAATTCTTTCATCTAAGTTTTTCGCAAATATCTCAGTATCTGTCGTGCGGGTTGTAGTCCCGTGGCTAGTGTCTCGGACTCACGGACCAAAGATCCGTGGTTCGAATCCCACTCTACCCCAACTCGATTCCATTTTCTTATTGTGAGTTATTTACAACTCGTTAAAAATGGCCCTTAAAATTAAATATTTGGGTAAATCATAAGAACGCAAATATTTCTTTTTTTTTGTTAAAAAAAAAAAACTTTTTTTTTTCTAAGATTTCTCAGTTTGCTTCAAATACCTTCATATATTTTAACAAACATTTGGACCACACGCTTAAAAGCATATCATCCTATGCAATATCTCGCAGCAGTCTCCTGCAATGGTCTCTTTCCTTGGACAAAATCAAAACTTATACACTTCTCCTGAAAATAAGTTTCGTTTTGGAGAACTTTATGATATGTTCATCCAGGACATTGAACACTCTTGGGACTACAAAAAAGAAACAACAAAATGACTCAAAACAGTACGTTTCGAGTGTTTTATTTTAGTGTGACACAACCTTAAATTGCAACAAAAGTAGCCAATATTTAATGTAATCACTCAGGTATAATTGTACATAGTGATGACGCTTTATATAATACGAAATCGTGTTCTAAAAATTATCTGACAACATTGCCGTGCAAAACGTATAATAGAAAAACAAGACTGACTGTTTATGCCGCTTACTATGAATCTTATATATTATTATTCTAAAAATGATTGATTGTGTTTGTCATGTACGGGCCCGTTTCACACGCATCGTGCCAATCCTTTCGGTCCGGTAAAATTAGGGTGGGCGGATACTTATTTATTATTTTCTTTTTTTGTTTTATTCATTTAGTTTCTTCTCCCGGGTGAAAATTTTGCTAAAAAAAATCGAGTGGTAATTAGTCAACCTCACGGTGTACTGATTCGTGTGTTTATCTACCTATTGATGGGTGAAATAATTATTAATATATCCACCCTATGTTATTTTATTGTGCCGTGCTGTGTTGAATGTTTGAATAAATTGAAGGATAGGAATTTCAGCTCTATTATTTTAATGAATTGTATGAATTTTCATCTGTTACTATTCAACCTATAAAGCTTGGGTTGAAGTGATCCGAAACTATAAAAATACACATGCGTCCTAAATCGCTGTCTGTCTCAGTAATTTATTTATTATTTTACAACGGACTGATGTGACAGAGACAACGTTCTACAAAAAAATAACATCCATCTATTTTTGTATGAAAACGCATTCTCGGCGAATTCGATCCTGGTGATTAATTAAAAAAAACATTTACGTTCTTAACTTTTTTGTAATTCATAAATTGAAGATTTTATGAGCTATAAACTTTTTCGTGGCAAAGATGTACATTTATCTGAAAACTGCACGTAAATCGGTCTTGTAGTTATCGAGTCCACCGAGGAGAACCATTAAACATAGCCTTTTATATAAATATAGTTTTAATTTTTATTTTTTTTATTTTATTTTGGCGATTGCTGCATTTGACGCGGTAAAATGCTCATTTTCAATGTCAATAGAATGAATTATTGATGACAATTTATTAATCTATCGAATGGCGAGTGACAACCTCTTAATTGGTTTCAGACGAACTTAATGGACTAATAGAACCAAATAGCCTATCATTCTTAAATAATAAATGGTATAAATTAATATTGTATAACTGTGTAATAAATTAACTAGGAGGTAGAATTGTTATTGTTACAGGCATAGAATTAAGAATAGTCCAAAAGGAGCGTAGAATCATATTTGAATACATCGGACTGTGTCCTATAATTCCCTCACTATGCCTCACATTCGCCGCGCGCATTTGTGAAGTCGCCGGGTAATGTTGCTTGATGGGAAAAAAATAATCATAACACAAATGTAAGGTAAAAAAAATAATCTGTTATTTTCTCTAAAATTTTATTGTGCACGAGGAAACATTGATTGACACAACAGAGTAGATAAGCTAAAGGTCATTTAATAAAAGTAATTGAATTATGAACTTTGAACTTAAAACATAAAACAAATTTTATTTGACATTAAACGGATATTTTTATATCATGTTAAATAATATATTATGATTTAAAGATAATGTCGGTCAAATTTTCACGATAGAGTTGTTTAATCCGAGATCTAATTTTCATTAGTTCTCTCATTAGATGAGCAAAGTAGGGTAAAAAAATTTACTACCTTGGCATCACTAACGAAATGTTTAGTTTGATTCTGCGACAAACTAACAGATGGAAAAATAATTCAATTTGTATGTAATTTGCTAAATACACATGAAATGTGATTGCATCTTGTTTCTTTAAGATCCTTGCAGTATTTTTACACTTTAAAAGGACACAACACGGTATGGTTGAATTCAAATCAGAAGTTGCGTACTGAGCGACGTCTACAAAGAAACTGATGGGTCAAAACGTAAACCTACTCATTTATGAGTAGTTTAGTCGCCTTCTGTTTGATGTGCGTATGCGGATTCTGGACTATTCTTAATTCTATGGTTACAGGGTATGCTTGGTTACAGCAGTTTGAAGATCAGAAGGGATGTGCATTTAACTACGCACTTCTTTCAATTATTGCGTGGTATTATTGACAACCCTGAAATTATGCGGAGCATTAGTTTTTGTGTTCCGAATAAAACCTTAAACAGCGTCAGCATAGGCTGTTTTACATTTCAATATACAGGACCAACAGGAAGGTCTATCTCTATGTTGAACAATATAACTTTGGACATTGACATTTTTCACATCTCTGAGGGAGTTTTTTGTTACAAGATTCTCTTACTTTTTAAACATATTATTCTCTGGATATTATGTATCCTTATGTGTTATTTTTATAGATGCCTTATATGACCTTATTATTTTTAACATTTCTAAATGTATGAATTTAGATATTCCATTTTTTAATACAAAACGTACGTGAAAAGCACTGAACTTCCTCATTTAAAAAATGTACACGTAAAAATTTAAGAGAACAAATGTGTAAAATAAAATAAATAAATAAAAGACTGAGAGGCACTGTCCTAAATCCTGTTTCCAATTTATCACCAAACCAAGACTTATCCTGACGGATTTGGTGTCCTTTGAGACTATAATCCTTTAAGGAAAAATACATCATTATGTCTCGTTAATGAATAATTATACATCTAAAGAAAATAATCCTTTTCTTACAAATTTAGTTTTCTTTAGGACTGAAGAATAAAAATTAGGTCAGTTTATTTTTATTTCTTTTAAGAAAATTTATAAATCACAGCACTAATTTTCCTAAAGGAACAAACTTGTACCATTAAATTATTTTTGTACAGCGGTGTAAACTTTAAAGGGTTCTATCGAAAAAAACGCAAACCCTTAAAACGTCTTAGAGTAAAGTTCTTCGTACTTACGCATAATAAATAGACCTTCTAATACAGTACTATATAAATTTATGAAACATTGGGACTTCTGTTTACACGGAGATACGATTCACGCAGTAAGTACCGTGTAAAACAAGTTTACTTAATGTAGTTCAGGGCTGTACAAGTTTTATTGTAAAAATATCGATTGAGAATTAAAAAAAATTAAATTTCTTACTATTTATTTTACCATTTTTTTTTCAATACAACATGATATCAAAATATTAATAAAAAAAAAAATAAAAAATAAAATACAAAAAAAAATATTGATTTAATATCATTTTCATATGAAGGGTGCATGATATAAATAATGTATGTCAATAAAAGTAAGTTTATAGATATAACATTTTTAAATTTCAACCTCTTGGACATTAATCTTGGACATTAAAATAAACTTATAAATAATAAAACCTTTTTATTGTGTATGCAGACAATTGTTAGAATTCCATATTTAATTTGGTAATATATGCAAAATAAAACACATTTATTGGATTTAAATTCTACTTTATTTTTTTTAATATACGATAGGGTATATTGTAACGCGTTTCATCTTTTTAGTTTTAAAAATGTCATATCATCTTGTTTATGTTTAAAAATAAATGTAAATTTAAATCCAATAAACGTGTTTTATTTTGGATACATTACCAAATTTATAAAGAAACACACTCACATATCCGTACACAACATTTTTTTTTATTATGATTATTTATTTACATACAATATTACATTTTTATTATTTTTAAAACATTTTTTTTTTTACATGTCTCACCAAGCCAACTAATATGGCTTGTCGGTAAAGATCCTTTACATTAAAACATATGAAAACACTACATAGTTGTATAATAATAATTACTACTAACTTAAATATAAGGAGCGAAAAAAAGTAAATGTAATTTATGTTTTCAAACAATATTTAGAAAAATGTAAAAAAAATAAAAAAATAAGTAAATGATATCGCAATTATAAGATAAAAAATAAATACAAAACCGGAGTTCCAAAATTTAAAACAGAAGTGTGTACACATTTAAAAGGCACAATGCATTTTATTAAAAACATTATTTCTTTACCTGTCTATATCTATTTCCATTTCCATATCTATATCTATATCTATATCTATATCTATATCTATATCTATATCTATATCTATATCTATATCTATATCTATATCTATATCTATATCTATATCTATATCTATATCTATATCTATATCTATATCTATATCTATATCTATATCTATATCTATATCTATATCTATATCTATATCTATATCTATATCTATATCTATATCTATATCTATATCTATATCTATATCTATATCTATATCTATATCTATATCTATATCTATATCTATATCTATATCTATATCTATATCTATATCTATATCTATATCTATATCTATATCTATATCTATATCTATATCTATATCTATATCTATATCTATATCTATATCTATATCTATATCTATATCTATATCTATATCTATATCTTTATCTATATCTATATCTATATCTATAATTATATCTATAATTATATCTATGTCTATATCTATATCTTAGCAATATCTATATCTTTATATATATATAAATGTATATCAATATGTTAATTTATATGTATATCTTTATCTAAGTTTACATCTATATTTATATCCATATCTTTATCCATAGCTATATATATATATATACCCGTACATGCACACATGCATATCCATACATACATATATACACATACAAAACATACACATGAACATACATACACATGAACATATATTTACACACACTTATATACATATACACACATATATATATATATATATATATATATATATATATATGTGTATATATACATATATACACACATATACATTTGCATACACAATTTAAATGCAATTTTTTTCACTCTAGTAATAAATATATTTAATTGAACGTTTCACGCGTAAATACTTTTTTTAATGCTTCTACTTTTATGATTTATGATTTTCCTTTCTCCAATGATTATGTACCTTAAAGCTGATATGCTGGAAGCCACTTTAGTAAATTGTTAAATTGTTGTTAAGAAAAAAACATTATAAGTATGGTCTATCAAATTACTAAAGGACTTCAATGTTTTATGTTCTAACCGCCCGGGCCGCGCCCTTATTCCTCCTCGGACTTTAGTATAAAAATAATATAGAATATTGAATTAAAAACATTGTATTTATAAAACTTTCTGCACGAAAAAACGTTAAATTACGTACCATTAATTAAAACTTTAATTATTTATGAAAATGACAGGTAAATAAAAATAAAATGACATGACATTAATAGCAATAAAACATTAATTGAAAGAAAACAGTATGTAAAAAAAGCAAAGTAAAATAATGAAATTAACGGCAAAGGGGACGACATAATAGGTATGGTTGATTACGACAATAAGACTTCATTTTGTGTAAAACACCTCGCTGCGTAAGAGGTAATTTGTTAAAAAAATTCTGGAATTTATTCGGTATCCACTGCTTTAATACCGGCAAACCGTTGAATTTTGTTGAAAGCATGAGTATTATTACTGCACTACTGGTGATTTAGAACAAGCTATTTCAGTAGTGGTATACCGGAGGGCTCCAATGTTTTTAGCATTAACAGAATCTGAATATATGAACAAAATGACATTCATAACTCGATTTTTTGTTTAAACGTTACTTCCAGCCTTTCAGATTTAAGGTACAGAATTGTTCCGTCTTTTTAAGACATCCGTCCGTTGAAATATTTGTTTTACAACCAAATAAACCATTTTCGTATTGCAATATCTGTTACAATAGCAACCCGTTAACCCGCTGACTCCCTTCACTGTTGGCCCTTATTCAATGTCGAAGGGTTACGCACCCTGTCATTGGTGAGCGTAGCTACTCACCATTCATCACAGGATGACCCCAGTTTTTCAAAAAACGCTTAAAATCGAGACGTATGGAGATATAAATAGTCCCCATATGTTTCTTTCCTGTGAAGATGGCTGGTATGGAAATATACTTCTTTCATTCATTATCAGGTCTATGAAAAACTATTTTTTATAATTTAAATTTTATGTAAAATTTTATGTTTACTCTTATGGGCAAATCAATAAATTTGACTTTTAAAGATCAACAGTATTTTGAGTTTGTCTAAATATTTGAAAACGCGGCTGGGTTTCACTCCATAGGAAATTATTATTGTAATTATTATTAATATTGGCACTTGAATAAGTTCTTGCTGTTTTTGTTTAACGTCTTTAAGCTTCAATGCGTACAGCACACAATTTCCTTGCTTTTGAATAATGAATGCTTTTGAATGTTTGAAAACTCGCTGCCTTGGTTTTTGTATGTTCAATAGACCATTTTACAAATTTTACAAGAGACATTTTTTTGTTTTTAAAGTCAAATAAGTAAAATCAGTAGGTGGATATTGGCCCTCAAAAATGCTGAGAATACTATTTAAAAAAAAAAAAATCCTTAGCCACATGGACGCGTAATAAGATAATGATCATATTGGCATTCATAACTCAATTTTGCTAAAAATGGTCTATTGAACATACAAAAACTAGAGCAGCGAACTGTTGTGTGATCAACCTTTGTTCTGGCATGGGTTTTCATCGAGTAAAGTTTCCAATTCTTCGTCATCAAACGGTGCGCCAGAGCGTTCTTTGTCTTCAACATCAAAATCATAATCTTTAAAGCGTCGAAATCAATATGTGCATATTGTTTCCGGCAGAACTTGGTTGCCGTAAACCTTGAGAATTCTATTGCGGATTTAGCTGCTAATTGAAAAAAAAAAGTAGTGCAGTAAAATTCCCGCGAATACTATTTTTTTGCCATGAAATTCAACTTGTTGACGATATTTTATTTTATTTTATTCAGAAACTTATATAATAAGTATTAAAAACACAAATTTTTTGACACAAAAAGACCAATTAAGTTTTCATAAATTATGAAAAAGATACAAACAATAAATGTGACAATTTTTTTTTAATAAATAAGAATTTCAAGTGAGAAAAGAATAATTGTTAACATTTGCGTTTTCCATGGAGGTAATAAATTAAATTAAATAAAAATACTGAATGCACTCTCCGAGCCATCCACGTACACACACATGAACGCACATTTAAAACATACACAAACATATACATTACATGCGGCACATATACAGAGCATAAACCACTCAAGATGCACATTTATCAACTATCCCAAATAATCGACCCCATGAAGAAATTTTCTGTATAAATGCAACGTGCAGTTAAAAATGTCTACATCAACACTGAGTCCATTATAATTTCTACAAGTACGTCTAATGAATGAATTCGAGGTATTTACAAGTTGGTATATAAAAAAGGAAATTTAATCTAGTATAGCGTAGAGGACAACGGAAACCAATATTTTGTAAAAGATACGGCGAATCAACAATATTATTTAGAATTTTGAAAAGAAAAATTAAATCACATGTAAGGCGCCTTTTTTCTAGTGACTCTATATTAAAATTAATCAAAGATGCGCCGTTATCATTTTCAATGTTCCCAAAACGATATTATTTTTATATAAAATAATATATTTATTTACACTTTTGCGGAATAACATATACTTTAATTTCAAGCCTAATGACGAATTTTCAAGATGAAGTTCGCTTTAGTTTTGCTCAATGTAAAATGAATAAGAGAATACTGCCTGTCGGAAAATTGCGAGAACTTATTAAAGAAAAAAAAGGATTAACATATATGAATACATGTCAAGTATGCATTCATTATAGAATTATAATACTCCAGAAACCGCGTACGCGTATTAAATTGAAGCCGAGTAAACTTGATGAGTAGTTTTACGTTTTGGCCATTAGTTAATCTATAGACGTCGTTTAGTATGCAACTGCCAATTTGAATTAAATTATGCCGTGTTGTGTCGTTTGTTAGTGTCAAAATACTACTGGGATTAAAATGGAATAGGGTGGGATCACATTTCATGTGTAAGTAGCGAATTCAGAAACAATTTTTTTTTTTAATTCGATTATTTTACTGTCTGTCAGATTGTTAAATAAAACAAGGTAGACATTTTATTTGTATTGCCAGGATAGTCGATTTTTTTACCCGGCTTTCTATTAAAAAACTTTAGTATAATATTAAACAATTAAAACTTACTTAATGACTAAATGATTATTTAATGATTTTTATTAGAAAAAAGTTAAATTTTTTTTATAGTCCAGTCAGAATATTTTTTTTTAGGGTAAAACACAACATAACAGTCCACAAAATAATCTTATTCGAGCGTTATTATTATTATTGTTCGCGGTCTGGTAACATTACGCGCCACTTCACGCAGGCGGGATGTCAGACTTTTGGACACAGTGCGGTTATAATTCTATGGTACATATGGATTACAACTTTTTTAATGCTCATTTTTACTTTTTTTTATAAATTTATATTCAATGGTTACTTATTCATTTATATATTTTAATTGTACCATTGTGGTTAATTCGATCCCCTACTGAGACTGGCAAGAGTTTTTTTATTTTAACGTTAACACAAAATTTTTTTTTTTTACATACAAACATACAAACATTAGACATAAACAGACAGATTTTCACTTTTTTTTTCTTCCTTTGAACCTTTGAATCCTTCCCACCAATGTCATAAAGATTTAAAAAATTTGCAACAAAGATGGAAAACGTTTTTGTGAAGATAATAGAGGTCCGGATTTTGACTAACTTTAAATAATTTTAAAAAAATATTTTAATCCTAAGACTGATAACTTTACGCGAATAAAGCATACAGTTGTTTTTTTTCTTCCTCGGGAGCATTCTTTTGCTGACCCTTGAATTTTTACGCTGACTTCGCAATGATTAAAAGGGCCAAAAGCCTAAGTCAAATTAATGACCCTTTAGCGGAGATTGAAAACAAAGAAAATTAGAGCGAAGTAGTAATCAATCACTAACTAGTTTTGGTTTTGACCGCCCCTAACTGTTGGCCAGTACTGTGTACAATTTGAGACTGAGTAATAATTGATGAAGGCCCCCGCGCCAAGGTTTTACACTTTCCGAGGTACCCCCGGGTTAATTGAAAACGGTTCTTTTTTACTTGCACCCCTTTTGCACTAAGTTATCGTTTAAGGTGAATACATACTTGATATGGTTATATTGATATTTATTAAGTACTAATTAGTTATTACTGATTTTTTCATGATATGGTTTTACTCATAAACTTGGCATAAAGTGACGCCTGGGCATAGTGATAGGAATAGCATCCTTATTCTACCACTAAAAGAAACGTTCAAATAAGTCCCACCACACCCTCCGTATTCACCGGGCATTGCTCTTTCTGATTTCCACATATTCCTAATGATGACTCATGGCCCGGCTTAACAGGATTTCAAAAATAAGTCAAATTTAAGTTTTTTTAATTTAAATTAAGGAAATATGTTTTTTTTTTTTCAAAGTATTTTTTCTACAATACTTTAAGTTCTTTTGTTAAGCAACTTGAATATCTTATTTTATAATTTTCTTCACCATGTTATAGTATGTATGTGGGTGTATGTGTATGTGCGTGTGAGTGAGTGTGCGTGTGCGTGCGCGTGTGCGTATATGTGTGTGTATAATTATACATTCGTGCGCACGCATGGGTATTTACATGCATTACGTATATGAACTTATTTATAAAAAATGTTTTATATACTTACATTTTTTTTTTTTAATACATGTGAATTTTGTTCTTTAATTATTAATATAACAATCCCACAGCAAGCACAAGACGTTGCCTCTTTTTGATGTGGTATTTCGTTTCGTTTTTGTGTTTATGTTATTTTACTTTAATATCGTTAAAATGTTGTAACTTTAGAGTACCTATATTAAATAAAAAATCATTTTAAAAAATCCATTCTTATGAAGATATCAAAAAATGTATCAATTTGTGGATAACCTCAAAAGACGCCTCGTTCTTATATATATAATTGGATAATTCATTTAGCGCCGTTTTTCAAATCATCTCAAGGGCGGTGCTCAATAAATAAATATCCCATCACGTCTTGTGCATCTACAGAGCGCATGGACGGTTGGGATTTCAGTTCTGTGTTTCCAATTAAAATCAAATTAAACTATAACAGATAGGAGCTTGATTACAGCACGTCTTGCAGCTACAGAACGCATGAACGGTGAGAAATATAGCCCACATTTACGCATTTTTTTTAATTGACAAAGAAATTTAGTGTTGCAAGAGACAGGGAAAACATTTTTAAGAAGGGAATGTGGAAATATAATAGACTTCTCTTTTCACTCTTTTAATTCTTCATACATTTAGGGATCTCTTCAAATATTTTCAAACCTTTATACATGCATAATACAATTTTTCAGATTCTGTTTTTCTTTTTAAATGGAAGTCTTAATATATCCTTATTTATAGTAATATCTTCATCATCATCGTGATTCCCTTTCCGCACCTAATGGTGCATAGGGTACTGCATTGGTATACCAATTGCTTCGTATCTTGATCTTTTTTTTTTGCTACATGAAGGTAAGATGATCAATCAATCTTACGCTTCAAGTTCAAGTCCAGCGATTATGAAATATTCTGATGTGAAAACACCCTTTTTATTAATATTTTATATCAACCATGCTGGGAGTCGAACCCGATACCTCTTGCATGGTAGGCACCACGAGGCCGATAGTAATATCGTCATGAAAAAAATCATTTAACATAATTTTAATACTGAGGTATTTGGGCATTCGATTTTTCAAAAATGTAAATTTG
Source organism: Micrasema longulum (assembly GCF_059751315.1). Lineage (NCBI taxonomy): Eukaryota > Metazoa > Arthropoda > Insecta > Trichoptera > Brachycentridae > Micrasema > Micrasema longulum. The sequence continues at coordinate 27,252 of NW_028280384.1, forward strand.
AAAACAAGCATATTATAATATTTTAGTCTCTTTTTGTTTTGACATCCAATAGAGGTCTTCTTCTTTTTCTATTTTATTATGTCTACTTTTTACCGTTCTCAAGTCTCTATTTTAAAATACTTCCAATTTATTTAAATTTCCGTCATTGGTTAGCAATAATACTACAGAGCAGTAATCTATATGTGGAATAATTATAGTTTATATACAATTTCTGCTGTGTTTCTATCTAATTTATTTCTCAATTTACCGAGAAAGAATATTTTTTTCACTATTTTTTTGCATTCAAAATTAATTTCAAGTCTAGTTTTATACCCAAATACTTTATTTCCTCCACATTTTAATAGTTTTTGCATCATACATTCATCATAAATAAAAATAATCATCATGGATTATTAACAAAACTAACAATTTCTTTGTCTATTACATAGAGACTTGGGTAATAGATTTTTCTGGATCATGTCTAGTCTGCCTAACTAGATACAAACTGTTTTAAGGCAGACATTTTTATGCAAAATAAACAATACAAGTTTATTTTTATACAGTTAAACGATAGTAATTTATACCATTTATTATTTAAGAATTTTTTCAAGTAAATTTTCCTATTTTGCTCTCACTAAACCAGTTACCAATTTTTTGCAAATTTATTGAATCCGGGTCATGGTTTTGCAATGTTTGATTAACATTAGACTTGGAGTCTTCTTTTTATTTCCATACATTTCATTTTTCTACATTAAGTTTAAGTTTGGTATTTTTAAGCCATTTTAATTTAAGTCCTGCTTTAGCGCTTCAGCTGTAATTAACTGCATTTTGAAGCACAAGTTTTTCAACAATGTTTGACTATGTCCAAATGCTTGCAGACTGGCTGGATTTCCTCCCTAGGGAGTTGTTCATATTTAAATTTATTTCAACAGAGAGGGAAAAAGTTTTCGAGAAGAAATTTGGAAGTCTAGGCATTTACAGGGCCTATGACCTGTCATTGGTTGGCCTAGACTTCCAAATTTCTTCTCGAAAACTTTTTACCTCTCTGTTGAAATAAATTTAAATATGAACAACTCCCTAGGGAGGAAATCCAGCCAGTCTGTAAGCATTTGGACATAGTCAAACATTGTTGAATTACTACCTGGTAAAAGAAGAAGTATAAAAGTTGAAAAATTGTTTCCAGGCGTTGCCTAGTAGGTGATTTGGTTCAGCCGGATGAATCTCACCCACGTGATAAAGGTTTCAGTTCTTTCACTTCACAAAAGTCAACAGATGGAAGAGTTGAGTAAATGTGGATGTTCAAACATGGTCGGAGTGGTGAATGTTACACAGTGTGTAAAGTGGCCACTTGAACCAGCCAATGACAGGTCATAGGCCCTGCAAATGCCTAGACTTCCAAATTTCTTCTCGAAAACTTTTTCCCTCTCTGTTGAAATAAATTTAAACACAAGTTTTTCAATTGAATTATGCAACCATAATAAAATATTATAATAAATTTCCATAAGCTTTAAGTTCACTTTAAGTTTTGAATAATCACATTCATCAAATAAAATTAGCAGTGGGTAATAAGAACAGAATAGCTTTCTTATGAATTAATTATCCTATATTTCTTTCAGCACCATTTCAGCAAATGGGAAATTTCCCTGAAAACGTGGTGATTATTTCTCGCTGTCGAGCTTAACTAATTGGAAAACACTGTCTCTTTACGGAGACATCAATTTACTTTAGTCTTTGTTGAAGGAAATAGAACGCCCTGTGTAATATAAATCTAGCCTTATGGTAGGATGTCTACGGAACATCTTTGGGACATCCTGTTTTATCATCTACTGTACCTGATCAATGATTTTGAAATTTTCATCATCAACATCATCGTTCTCTTTTCGTACCTAATGGTGCATATCGCAATGCATCGGTTCACCAATCGCAGCCATCTTGATCATTTTTTGTTATATGAATGTTTGATCATCAGTCTTAAGCTTCAGGTACCAGTCCAGAGACTATGAAATCTTTTGCTTGCATCTTTTTAACGTCCCAAAAATACTTGAATTGATAAATTTTAGACTGCTTGCTGTCAACACCGGGAGTACTTTATTGTTTCATTGCGCCAGTTCTTCTTCCAACCAACATGGCAATGAGGAACTTCAGCCCTACGGGAAAATGGATACAAAAAATGTTTTCTTGTGCGCGGTAAAAATTAGAGCATAAAATTGTACGGTAAAATTTCTTTAAAATATACGAAAAAAAAAAAATATATTTCGAATCGGGTTGTGGTCCTGTGGCTAGTGTTTCTGACTCACGGACCAAAGGTCTGTGGTTCGAATCCCACTCTACCCCAACTTGATTCCCATTTTTTAATAGTGAGTTATTTACAACTCGTTGAAAATGGCCCTCAAAATTAAATATTTGGGTAAATCATAAGAACGCAAATATTTCTTTTAAAAAAAAAAAACGCGCTACTTTGAATGACGTCACTGTTTCATATGAACCATTCAATGATATGAGAGCATTGAGGGATATCCGGTTTGGTCACCGTAAACGAACCAATCGGAAGAATTGTCATAGAACAACGTCTGACGTCGCACGCGGAGTTATTTCAGAAATACAAAACCTTAAAAAATTATAGCGCTGATAATACGATTAATAAAAAAAAAATAGGCTTAGTTAAATATTCTTTTAACAATTTTAAAAGTATTATTATTTTATTTAAAAGTATTATCGTTCCCCACATTGATTATTGCTCCAGTATTTTATATTTAAGTAATGAAGGAGATCTAAAAAGACTCCAAATAATACAAAACAAAGCGATGAGGATAATATTAAGATGTGGGAGACGAACAAATGTTAAGAAAATGATTCAACTTCTAGATATCATGACAATTGATCAAAGAATCAAATTCAATGTTGCCAATGAAATAAACAAAATGATTAAAGGAATAGTTCCGAGATATTTTCAAAATAAACTAAAAAATAATGAGTTCTTTCATAACTATGCAACAAGAGGATCTAAAAATATAAGACTGGAAAAGAAATCAAAAGCAATGTCCCAGAACTGCCTTATGTACAAGGGAATAAAACTATTTGAAGAAATGCCAGAAAGCATAAAAAATGAAATTAATGTAAATATATTTAAAATTAAATATAAAAAGTATAAATGTGAAAAATATTAGGTAGTAAATAGTGTAAACAGTGAATATAATTAATGAAAATGTACATATGAAACAGTTAATATTATAAATTAGGATACTAAGTGTATAATAGTGATAAATAATGTTAGAATAAGTATAGATGTAAATATTGTGTTGTAAATATATATTAGACTATGTAATACATAGAACTAAATAAATAAATAATAAAAAAAAAAAAAAAATAAATAAATAAAAAAAGAAAAAAAAGACGCTGAAATTTCTCATTCATAAATTCCGAGGTTTCGTTGTTAAGGCAACATTTATGGACTAGCTGCGGGCATTCTGTCCAATACTTTACTATTTTACAAGTCCACAACATCACGTTTATTTGCAGCACCTCGTCAAACTATCAAAACAACAAAACAAAACCTACCTAACAAAACTAAATATATGAATATAGGAAACAAAAGAATAGAAATTACACCATCAATTGTAATAGAAAATGAAAAACTTAATGAAGTCACTGAAATTAAATATTTAGGTGTAATGTTGGATTCAAAACTTACATTTCACCAAAACGCTAAGATGGTAATAAATAAGATTGCAAAAAAATATCAATTTTGGGAAGGATCAGAAGATTTATTGATAAGGACTCCTGCAAAACTATTTACAAAGCAATTATTGAACCACACGTTAACTACTGTAGTACCATTTTATTTTTATCAAACAAAGAAAACATAGATAAACTAACTGTATTACAAAATAAAGCCTTTAGAATCATTTTGAAAAAAAACAGATATACGAGGGTAAAGTCGATGGTAAATGAAATGAAATTATTAACATATAAACAAAGAATATTTTACAATACAATGATATTTGTTCATAAAATTATAAACTCTAATAAAAAAACAGAATTTTGGAAAAAAATTGATCGGAACCAGCATGAACACGATCACAATACTAGAGAAAAGAACAAAATTAGACTTCCATTTAGGAAAAAGGCAAAGTCACAAAATTCAATTTTATTTAAAGCAATTAAAAAGTATTACGAAATGGAAAAAAATATTTATGAAGAAAAAAACATATCAAAATTTAAAATAATGGTCAAGACATATGTGATAAACAATTTATAAATTTAATATATTTTCAATGTTATTATTAGAACACACATAACAATATGTATGATATGTGTGCCCTACTTTAAGATTTAAATAAAAAAACTAAAAAACTATTATTGACTATTCAATGACATTAATTATATCTAACAAATATATCTTAACCACGATTCTCATTGTTATTTATGGACTCCTTCTGTGCCTACTTTTCTTAATTCTCAATATTTTATATCTTTTTTCTCAAATATAAAAAACGCGCCATTGGTGTATTTACGTTTTCTTTTTGATTTTCTTTTGAAACTGTTTTAACGCCTTGTTTATTTAATTATTGCTAAAAATATTTAATTTACTCTTAACTTAATTATTGATAGGTTAATATCACATTTTATAAAACATTAAATCATCTTTTTTTGTTACTTGTTTATTTTTTATTTCCTTATTCTTGTTTTTATTTGCTATAATACTCAATTAACCTTATTCGCATTAAAATATTGGCAAACACGCATCGTTCATTGTTTATTTTTTCGTTGTAAAATACTTTCTTGATTATTTGAGGCCCTCAGTATCAAAGATGGCCAAACGACCCCACACCTATTTTCAAGAAATTTTCTAAAATTTGTAATAGCACCTTTTAATTTAAATATTTACAAAAAATATTTTTTATTTGGTAACATTTGGTGCCATTAACACTTTGAATAATTAACTCAAAGGTCAACATGCAAAAGAAACGCTATTTTTGTAAAGTATTGAATATGCAATTGGCCGCTGTCGATACTATTTTTGGCGTTTGGTCATATTTGATACTAATACCCGTATGCAGGGACAAAACTTAAGGTGAAGAAAGTACATTCTAATTTTAAATGCAGAAAATAACCTGAAAGTGAAGACAATAGAATGTACTCTCCTCACCCTAAGGACAAAACTTAAGGTGAGGAAAGTATATTCTAATTTCAAATGCAGAAAATAACCCGAAGGTGAAGACAATAGAATGTACTCTCCTCACCTTAAGGTTTGTCTCTACATACGGGTATAAGAGCCTCATTTAGTTTCCTCACATTTTTTTTTCTTGCTTACCATAACTCTTTATTTACTTTGTTTGCTTTACAGAGTTCATTAAATTATTTTATATAAGAATTCATTAAATTATATTATAACCTAACCAAACCTACATTTTTTAAAACTTTTTTTATCATTCAAATTTCACATCTTTTTTATGTTAATTGACTTATTTGATATCTTGTGTTTTATTTTTAAGTACCTTTTGCCTGATATTATTTACACATACTCCTTGGGTATTAATGAACAAAATCAATAAAAAGGCTAAAATTATTTTATATAAGAATTCATTAAATTATATTATAACCTAACCAAACCTACATTTTTTATAACTTTTTTTATCATTCAAATTTCACATCTTTTTTATGTTAATTGACTTATTTGATATCTTGTATTTTATTTTTAAGTACCTTTTGCCTGATATTATTTACACATACTCCTTGGGTATTAATGAACAAAATCAATAAAAAGGCAAATGTCACATTTTAGTTTTTTTTCTTTCTAACATTATGTAGATAGTCGATGCCAATAAAATAAACAATATATTAATTTATAGGTATGGGTAATGGTTTTTTATAATATTTGTTATCAAATACGTCAAACAGTTTACTTTAACGCCACAAAATGGATAAAAAAATACTTTCCCGTAATACTTATATTTACAACATTGCCCCTTATGCATCCAAAACACAGAAATATTCAATCGTATTTTGCGGACAATATGACGTAACTGACCATAAGATGCACCCCTAAATTTATTTATCTTTTTTTTTTTAAATCATGTTTCGGACGATAAGACGCATCGAACCATAAAGACGCATCACAATTTTTAGTTGAATTTTCCAAGTAAAAATATTGCGTCTTATAGTCCGAAAAAAACGGTAGTCAAAAACATAATTGTAAATAAATATTTCATGTCAACCATGTTGGAAATCGAACCCGAAACCTCTTGAATGATAAGCGAATGACTGACCATGCAGTTACCTTACATTTTCACATTATAAATCTGGGTGTATAATACACGCAACAATACAGCACAGTGCTTTATACATCATTTAGTGAGGATGAGAGGCAGAATTTACTTTGTATATAAAAAATACAATGCTGTGTTTTAAATTTAACCAGAATCCTGGAAGAGTGTTTTTTTTTACTCGATGTCTGCGCTAATTTTAAAATCCTAAAAAATGTAATCAAGTAGAGATGATTACGCCTCGTGGTATAATGGTTGGCGCGTTCGTCTACTGTGTTTGACATCCCTGAAGCCTTATGCTGGAAAGATGTGACATTTTGTCACCCACTCGACAATAGTCGATTGGACATCTCGATTACTTTGTCATAATTCTATTATTGAAAACCCTCCTACAATTTAATTACAAATACGAACGAGAAAGTGGCAACACTAACAAATCCGTATTTATCTATGGCTCTCCTGCCACACGTAAACCTATATTGTTTCTGATCAGACTTCTTCCGTTGAATATTTTTTGTGGAATATTATGCAAAAAAAAAATGTTTTACTAAGACCCTGCAACATTGATAATGATTATTTGCCTTTGACATAAATCACCTACGCGTTATTAGAAATATTTTATATTCATTTAATAGATTTAAAAACATATTGTACAATACATATCTCAAATATGTATTTTGACATTGACGAGCGAAAAAATAATTTTGAAATCATGTTTCTAGTGAAACTTCATTTGATGATGGATTAAAAATGAATACAGTTATATTTTTTGCACATTTGTTGAAACGCCATCATCATAACATTGATCAGTATTGTAAATTTTAAGTTAAAATACAACAAAAATACCTACTCGTCATTCAAACATGAATGCCGAGCATTTCACAAGAAGGAAGTTTGACGGCTGAAGTTAGGATGTCGCATTCGATTGTCAATGTCGAGTGCTTTAGGGCACTCGACATAAAGTCGATTGGTTTTCAATCGACTGCATTCGTGTGGGTAATGGGTTCAAGAATGCTGTCACTCGTTAAATTGCGGAAGTTGCATACGATTTTTAAGACGAATGAGTCAATCATAAGGCCCCTGGTTCAGTTTCTGGGAAGATTGACATAAAATAGTGATTAAAAAGGTGGTTATGGAAGCTAGGGATGATCACCTTACCCTGATCGATGAGCGAGTGATCGATGTGCGCTGCGTTTGGTTTATGACGATGATAAAAAATATAATTGTAAACTTTTTTGATTATAAAAAGGGTTACAAAGTAATTTGGTTTTAGAATTACTTTATCGATGCCCTTAATTTCTTTCGAATTCACGTAGCAATTTATGTTTCCAATTAATCTATGTAAGACATAAACGCTTCCGACAGTAAATAGAGCTATTGTCTACAGATTGCACGCTATCCCATTACAAATACAGGTGTTTATCGTTAATTGCACAACATACCGAAGGTAAACGTGAGTTATGCCAGTCTTACGCTGTAAGTTATGCCAATACTGCCCGCAATTCTTGATTCGACGCCAACTCGGCCGAAGAACTGGTTCAACATTGGCGTAACGCGTACTGTGAATGAAATTTTCGGATAAATATTTATTCTGTAAGAAAAAATACATTCCGATACTATTTATAAGTGATTCATGGCTTTATTGATTAGTTTCTAATAGTTATAAAGGGCAATTTAAAGTGTTAAATAATTGAAAATATAATAGCATTGAAAAACGAAAAACATTTAAAAAAATATTTTATATAATATGGAAAACCACTGCATTACAAAAATTATGAGCACAAAATAAAGCCAAAAATATAATTAAAAAGTCCAGTGATAAAGAAAACATAAAGAAAACAAAAAATAATTTTGTGTGTTAGAGTGGGGTTTGATTTTGATTAGAAGGTGTATGGGGGTGTATGGGGGTGTATGGGTGTGGTGTTGGATTTGAATGTGCGCGTGTGCGTATGTTTGATTTGAGTAAATATCTAAAAAAATACGATTTAAAAACGAATTTTAGAGATACTGAATTTTTAAAACACAAATGAAAATATTTTATTTTCAGTTTTTTTATTATTTATCATATTCACACAATTTCATTATTCGTTCGTATTTACCCAGTTTCGGTTCATTAAATTCATGTCAATATTATAATTATTTTATTTTTTATTAATTAACACTTTATCTGCATGTAAATTTTATATACATATAAGGGAAAACATATTTCCTTAAGGTGATTCCTTCCTGCCTACCTAAACCGTTCAGTTTGAGAATATTTAAAGTATAAAGACATTATTTATACATTTAATATTATTATGCAATATTAATAATACATATATGGAAGTATTAGAGCATTAATACATATAGAAAAATCGGAAAATTTACTCAAAATACATTCTTAAATAATAAATGGTATAAGTCGATGGTAAATGAAATGAAATTATTAACATATAAACAAAGAATATTTTACAATACAATGATATCTGTTCATAAAATTATAAACTCTAATAAAAAAACAGAATTTTGGAAAAAAATTGATCGGAACCAGCATGAACACAATCACAATACTAGAGAAAAGAACAAAATTAGACTTCCATTTAGGAAAAAGGCAAAGTCACAAAATTCAATTTTATTTAAAGCAATTAAAAAGTATTACGAAATGGAAAAAAATATTTATGAAGAAAAAAACATATCAAAATTTAAAATAATGGTCAAGACATATGTGATAAACAATTTATAAATTAAATATATTTGCAATGCTATTATTAGAACACACATAACAATATGTATGATATGTGTGCCCTATTTTAAGATTTAAATAAAAAAAAATAAAAAAATAGTAAATTGACTTTTAAAATTAGTAAATTAAAATTATTGTTTATTTTTGCATAAAAATGCTTGCATTAAAACAGGTTGTACCTAGTTAGGCAGACTAGACATGATCCAGAGAAATCTATTACCTAAGTGTTTATGTAGTAGATAAAGTCATTGTCATTTTGTTATTAAACTATAATTATTATTATTTTCATTATTATTATCATTTATACAAAATCTTATAATTTTACACAAAATTAAATAAAAATAAACTAAAAGTCACAATAAATAGTAACACGCATTCAAGAAACCCATTTTTTGTATGATTTCTTTCAGTTTTTGCTTGCACCGCGGCTTATTTACTGCTCCGAAATTTGACGCTTATAAAATGGAGGATAGTCATACAAAACTAAACAGTCATAAATTTCAATAGTTGTCAATGTCTTCGATTGAGATGTCTTGATTTTTTTAATAAGTCACTAGATTACTGCTTGCGCCCGCGACCCCACAATTTTACCCCTATTTTATAGTATGGAATATTGTGTCACGAGTTTCAGAATAAAATTTATTGTATTTCGATCGATCGCAAACCTATTTTTTTCTGTGAGTACTTGATATATTTCGTCAGTATTTTTAATAGTTGAATATTCAAGATCATCATAATCATTCTATGTCTACTCCCTAGCTGAAACATATGGTGTCCACGACAAGTTGGACGATTTAAGATGGCTACGGTATAATTCTACAGTGGTTTGAATGGGATCTTCATGAATAATATGATTTAAGTGGTCTTCATCGGAGTTTATTTATTTTATTAGGTAAACAAACAGTATGTACACATATATTGCCAATTTCTTTGTATATTAGAGTAAAAAACTCATGCACACACCAAAAAAATTGTTTACACTTAATACAATAATTTAAATTATGTTCAATATAATAAATGTAAAAGAAACAAAATGAAAAAATATTTATAAAATAATAATGTTAAATGTCTGCTTCTCTCAAAATTTCAATATTTTTTTACCTAAATTTACATACATTGTCACAAAAAATATCAGCCTCGGTGAATATATTGTTATATTGGTCGCATATTCTAAGTATTGTAGATTGTTTAAAATAGTTTGTTGACGCGTTTTCAGTGTAAAACAAAAGATTTTGTCTTGTCGGTCTAGATGGCACACGAAATGGAAGTCTTTCTAGTAGGTTAGGAGAATCAATTTTATTATTTATTAATTTGAATAAAAATAACTGGTCCAACATTATTCTTCGATTTTTAAGAGAGTTTATTCCATGGTACTGCATACTTTCAGCATGATTCATGAGTTCGCCGGTCGTTCAGAACGTTCTTTATCTTTCAGGTTGAAATTACCGTCCTTAAAATGCAAAAAACTATCGACGAGCTGTCCTTTCATTCATAGCATCTTTACCGTAAACTGCGCAAATATCTTTAGCAGCTTCGATAGATTTATTCCTTTGATTGAACACGAACTAAAGGAAGTGTCGAAAATGCTCACATTTGTCTACTTAATATTTTATTTTGATATGATAAAAGCAAGCAAAACAATATTTTGAATGACTTATAACTTTAACCATTTTGTTTTACTTTTGGTGCTTATATTAAAATTTAAAATAAAAAAACTGACGAAAAAAACTGATGTTAACACCCAATGGAAAAATATATCAGAGGTAAAACAAACACTTAAAATAAAATTTTGTCCCATTAGAGATTCACATTGACAATTATTAATTTTCTATTGCATTTCAATGTTTGTGTTATAATAAACTCATTAATAATATTGGAAATTCAAGCTAGTGATATTAAATAAAAAAAAACTAAATCGTAAATAATGATTCGATTATGGCTTTTAACATAGTTTAAGTTAAATCGACCTTATAACAAATAAGTTTGGCAGGATTTCAACAATTCGACGCAATTATTGGCAATTGTATCTGTTCTCAGAGAAATTCCTTTCAGAAGGTTCTGCGTGGAAATTAACATCAATTTCACAAAGTTTAACGATTATTTCGTTTTGTAAATTTCATGAGGAATATTTGAAGGTCAAACTAAATAATTGTCCCTTAAAATATTTAATTCGTTAACAGGTTATGTATTGTGTTTCTGGGCTACTATTCCACGTGCTGTTCGTCATTTTTGTCAATGTTTCGGACAGCTTTGCAGCGACCATCATATGGCTTTGTAAATATGATATATTTTAAAGTTGTAATTACTTTAACTTTATACAATAGGGAAATATCACGTACTACGAATACCGATAAAAAATATGTGAATTGGATTTAGAAAAATTAATTGTGTTTTCAAAATCAATCTGAAATTTTATTCATTTGTTAGGTTTAACTTACTAATTATTGAATTATGTTATTTATTTATATTTTTTAAACTTTTATAAGGGATTTGATAATTCCTATGTTGAAAATAATATAATAATAAAAAAGTTGTAATGAAAGGTAGAAAATAACGCTGTAAATAACATTTATTTATCGAATTAATTAGTACAAATGACTACCTATGAGGAATTGGTCGGTGGTAAATAAGCTTCTAGGACGCGGCATTTTCATTATATCTCAATATTTTCTGCTTTACAGTGTTATTTATTCATATTTCGGTCTTACAAACTATAACTAATAATAAAAAATATTGTGACATCACTGGGGTTACCCGTGCCGAGAACACTTAACAATATACTTTTTTGGAATGTTTTTACATTTGAGAATAAACAAAGAAGACTTACTTAATAAACAGAGATAGTTAACAAGATATTCAGACTGCTTTAAAAACTAGGTATATATGTACATCTATATTATTTATATTACAAAACGTACAATGAAAATAACAAAAACCTAAAAAGCCATACACTTGTGGAGTGGTTGATTCAATATTAATTTGGGCGAATGAGTCAATCCATTTTACTTCTACCTAGCTCCACTATCCATTTATTATAGCATTTTTGAACATTTTCTGGTGACTTATTATTTTAATAGATAATGGAATTAGGTTAAAGATTTCAATTGAATAAGTGGTGGTGAAAAATGGTATTAGTTTGTATTTGTTTATGTTGTCTTTGTGTTGAGGATCTAGTGATTATATTATTTGTTTGTGATGTAAAGTAGGGGTTATGTCTTTCATTTGAGTATGAGTTGTTTTTTTAATGTAAGTGAGTATTGTTTTAGCGTATAATCTTTTTGGTGTCATAAGTTGTGATTTGTGGAATATTTCTTCAGTAGATGTCTGTGAGTATTATTTCAATTATAGATTTTTGTGCAACAAATACACCATTTAAAACTGTGTCACTCGCACCACCCCAACCAATTGTACATTTCTTGTATTAGTGAAGTCTTACTCCTATTTTCAGCGCTCCGTAGACTTCTCGATCACTAAAATCGACCAATTGGTTTTAAAGCTACAACTGAACTGAGTAAGCGCCGTGCCCGCATAAGCCAAATTTAGGCACCCACGCAAAGCGCTGTGACGTCACCTCGCAACCATTCTTCCACTCACTTCACTTCCGGTAGTTGACAAAACGGACTATTCACTCATAGTTTTAAATATTCTGTAATCTTTATAGTTTTTGCACACATGACCTTCGAAAGTACCCAAATATTGGTCGCGCCTAAAACATTCGCATCAAAAACATGATATTCTTTTGTAATTTGCTCCCGTTTACAATCGATTATCGAAGTACAAATGTAGTCTTTAATCGGTTTTACTCTATGAATACTTGTGTAAAGGAATAATCGATAAATGTTCAACGTATTTTATTTCAGAATACGAACAGTCTATTGAATTTTTTGAATACCTTATCACGCGGAAAATAAGAATTTAGTTTGAAGTACTAATGTAGTCCATAATCCGTTTTACTCTATAAATACTTGTGAAAAGGAATAATCGATAAATTCCCAACGTATTTTATTTCGGGATACGAACAGTCTATTAAGTTTTTTATGCGGAAAATAAAAATTAAGTTTGACCATCGATTTACGAAATTTTCCATTGGTAATATTAGTCAAATTTATCATCATTTTCCGAAGGCAAGACTCTAATTCCACCATCTTCAAATTATTAATCAAATATATTAAACTCTTATGTATTAAGAATTACGAAGTGTTTTATTTTAAATAAATTCAAAATGTCTTTCCACAAAGTAAATGCTGAAACAATATAAGGGTGTTCGGCAGAACGTTGAACATACTAAAATAGGGAGTAGGTGGGGTCATCTGCTACCTACTCAGCCCCAAAGATTTGACCAAGGCCCCAAGATTTTATAATATGATTTTTTTTTTAATTTTGGAATTTTGTAATTTTCATTACTTTAGCTCCTACAATTTTTTTTAATGAGCAGATCTAATTTATTATATATTTATTAGAATTTGAATGGTTGGTAGATCCTTTTGAAATTGACATTTGTTCCGTGTTATTGCTAAAAACAAAGTTATGGACCCTCAAACATAAAAAATAGATAAAGATTTAAAAAAAGTTATAAGAGCTAAAGGTTTGAAAGTTACGAAATTCCAAAATTAAAAAAAAAACACATCAAACAAATCTCGAGATCTAGGTCAAATCTTTGGGGCTGAGTAGTTAGTAGATAACCCCACCTACTCCCCATTTTCGTATGTTCAAAGTTCTGCCGAACACCCTGTATAATTTAATCTTCAAATTATTTTGTTTGTAACTGTTTTGAAAACAAGCGGACTCATTGCAAAAGCAATATTTTCCAGCCAACCAAAAAACAGACTGTTTAAAAGAAGATTTGTTTGTAAAAAACAAAAATATATATCAAAAGATACATACATGGATAAAAAAACTAATTAATTAAAAATAACAGTTGATTTTCAATGTGGAGATAAGACTTGGAAATACTTACTTAAATAAAAATACGCTGTGTTATACTTACTAAAGAACGAGGAATTTGGAATCAGATAATGAATTTGGAAGGAGAGAAAAAGAGGAACCAAGGAAAGAAAAGGGATAAAAAATAAGTTTAAAAAAACAATTAAATACAGGGAGTTCAGGATTCAAAGGAAATATAGTATAGTTTCTTGCAGGTGGCTGGAGAAGGTGCATTTTTTTATGAAGTGTTAGCTCATTCCAAAGTCTAGCACCTTGAACAGAAAAGGAATGGCTGAAAAATGATGTGCTATGTCGAGGAATGGAATGTGTTCTCTCCTGAGAAGAGCGAAGCAAAAAAGCATGATCAGAAAGGTAAATAAAAAACCACAACCCTTGCGCTCCAAAATATCTAAGATATTTCGGAGCGCAAGGGTTGTGAAGAATATTATAAAGAAGTAAGAGAGATTGAAAGTTTATGCGCAGATAAAAACGAAAGCATTTGAGTTCGGAGCGAAAAGGTGGTACATTGCCATACTTTTTAAGATTGAAAATAAAGCATTATTAATTATTCGTGACAACTAGCTGAGATACTATTCTGAATCTCCTTGATCTCTACCAGGGGTAGAAAGTGGTATATTGGTGGATTTCTGTTTTTTGCATTTAAATGGTGAATGTTACACAGTGTATAAAGGGGCCACTTTAACCATCCAATGACGAGCCATAAGTCCTATAGATGCCTAGACTTCTATATTACTTACTCTTTAGTGTTGTTCATTTCTCTTGTAGTGTGTTAATATTAACAGCTCCCTGAGGGGTTGAATCCAGACCTTGTCTACAAAAATTTGGACAAACTCAAAACATTATATTATATTTATTTCCTATTGTTTGAAAGAAGATAGGAAGGAAGGCTGTTCTGGGGTTACTCCGTGTGCTGACGAAAGGATTTTTTAAGACAGTCAACCGGATAAAAAAACTTTTTTTTTATTATTGATATATTTATTTTTTTACAAGTAGAATTATACGGACTGGCTTTTCACGGGTTTGCGTTTTTTTTTTTTTTGCATTTTATTTCCTAATATATGGAAAACTTTAATTGACTTAAAATTTTAGTTTATTTCTAAAAAATATATTTTCTGTTACAATGGCTGTTTTTTCTCTTAATAAATTTAATAAATAAATTATTAATAAAATAATATCATTATTATATTAACAATACATTTGTGGATATACTAGATACGAGTATATCTCGAAACCGGTAGACATAGAAAAGTAGGTACGTGGTTATATACAAGTATTTAATAACATTTAGTATAATATTTGATCACAAAGTTAATGATTTAAATGTTAATTTTAAAAAAATGTATACGTATACAGAAACTTCGACTTTGTTGATAAAATAAATGATAAATTTTCAAACTCTCCATTGTAATACAGGCGCAGACTTTGGTTGCATGCTTTGAAAATATATATTTTTGGTTGCCTTTATGATAGCCAATTAATTATTGATTCAATCAACACCTCATTTATTATTTTGTGGTGATAGATTTACGTGTTTTTTGCTATTTTTTGTCGACTCTCTGTGTGGCCAGCATATAAATACCCTATGAATATATTGATTGATTATGTGTGGTTCAAGAACATGTTATTTATTTCTGTAACAATCTGGAAAAAAGGAATGCATGGTCAGCTCAATACCTTTCAGGCATTGTACACTGATAACAGCTTCAATTGAAATTTAGTGGACTGTATGGAAATTAGTTACTCACTTTTTAAGTTCTTCCGATTGTTTCTTACATGGAGCACTTCACTGTAGCACGGATACAGATTGATGATGAATTGTATAATTTAGCCTGTTTATACAACACTAACTTCACTTTGTACGAAATATGCTGACGCAGTATATGATAAAGATTTATCAGAGAGACAATTTTTTACATGTGACTTGCTCACAGGATGGTAAAAGCACAAGAATTTGAAATAAGAAGGATTTAGGCGGGAACGAAATACTTACAGTCTTATATAAGTAAATAGTATAGAAAATGTAAATTCCGTACTTAACACAATATTTTTTTAATATTAAAAAATAATACATTCATATTTTTAGAAAATGTCAAATTACAAATTCCATAATCCACTGAGCTGTAAAGAAGAATGAAAATTTGACAATTAATAGATGAAAAAAAAGAAAAAAGTAATGAAAAAGTTCAGCGCTAAAGTCGATTTTTTTTTTCTTGCGTGCGGCAAAAATTAGAGCATTTAATTGCACGGCGAAAATCAATAAAAAATGGTTTGTATAAAAATGAACTACTTCAAACTACCTGACAAGTTTTCCCGAATGAACAAATAATAGTGTTGCGATAGATTTCCGGCTTTCGAAAAGTCGACTCACTAATCAGCAGAACTCAGCGACGAGAAATGGTGACGTCACGGGTGGAATAAATTAAAAAATTCAACACTCAAAAAGACGTAGCGCTAATAATACGATACATAAGAATATGCTATTATGAATAAAAAATCTGGATTAATTTTATATTTGACTAGTTTTTTTTTCATATTACAAACTAAGCACAAATTTAATATAAATAAATAAATAAAGGTCTCGGGTTCGGTTCCCGACATGGGTGAATATAATGTTTATTCTGGCACTCACACGAAAAATTATTGTTACATGGCACTCCATAGGCGCACTCGCTAGGAAATGAGTAGGACGGGTAGGTAGGTATATGAAGATTAGGTTATGAATTGGTCCGAACACAATGCTTCCCTAAAAATTTTGCCTCTAAACAATCGGTACCTATTTTTTATTATTTAAAAAATTCAGCTATACGTTTACTCGGCCTCGCGGTGTAATGATCAGCGCGTTTGCCTACCGTGTGAGAGGTCTCGGGTTCGATTCCCGGCATGGTTGGTATGAAATATTGATTTGAGTGTTATCTCACCAAAATATTTCATAGTCCCTAGACTGGTACCTTAAGCGTAAGACTGATTATTTTACCTTCATGTAACAAAAATGATTAAGATACGCTGCGATTGGTGTACCAATGCAGTGCCCTATGCGCCATTGATGATTATCATCGATATGATTTTTTTATCACCCGTGACGTCACCAGTTGTCGTCTGTGAGTTATGCTGACATTTAAAAGCATCATTCCGTAGTATCAAAATACACCAAACATTGAAAAAATGGCTACCTGGAAATTAGAAATCTATCACAAATCATAAATACACTGTAATTGATTCACAAAAACTTGTGACGTAATTCATTTTTATTAAAACTATATATTTTTTTTTTAATACATGTTCGAGAAACTTCGGTGTGCAATCTTCTGAAATGGGTCTTACACGCGTGTTTCTGTCGGCTCCTGCCATTCTGACGTTTTACCCTCGCATCGAGCTGAAGAGCGTAGCGCGTTATGCATAAGGGGCTTAGCATTCCGAGATAATTGACTCGCTTCTTATGCGCGAGATGGATAACACAAGTAAATGACAGATCCGATCTTGAGTTGCGGATATATGCGCAAATAAACAGGTTCGTAGCTTCCTTTCAACACTTGTACGTCAGACTTGGCGAAGAAATTTACACGCCCATTACCGACCGTTTCCAGTACGTTTGAAACGGCAATTATACTATCGCTTATTTTTAAGTTATTTATTAATTAACGGACACAACCTCATTCAGAAACGTCGACAAGAAATACAAAAAAAGGAAAACTTACTCTAGAACAAAAATCGTATTTGCTTAAGACCACACTATTGAATTGAAAACATGGTGACATAACCTGAAAAGTCAACTCACGTAAAATCCGTGAAAAGTCAGGGCACTTGCAATGCATTCATAAACAAACATACACATACAAATATTTATATTTATTTATTTATTTATTTATTTATTTATTAACGGACATTGTCCATGTATACAATTTATAAGGTTTAAATATTACAATAAAAGAGTAGTTTAAAACATTTAAAGAAAAAAGAAAGAAGCATTGACAAACATAAGGGACATCGAGACAAGATCTGGACTATTTATTTAGTGCTCGTTTAAATCGTTGTAAACTTAAACCAAAAAAGTCCAGATCCTGTCTTGAGTTAACAATACGACAAAGGCGGGTCATTGGAGAATTTAGGCCATAGTTTGTTCTATGCTGATCGATGAACAGTACATCATTGTTTCTCAATCTACGAGTCGGAATATTGAATTTTACTTGTCCCAGTAATGATGGAACATCGATTATACCATTTAGTATGCCGAACATATATATTGAGTCAATATTAGTTCTACGTTTTTGTAGACTAGAAATATTTAACATTGACTCTATTTCATAAATCTATCTTTTTAAATACATAGATATATATCTGCACGTAAAAGGATAAACCACAGGAGTCACATTCAACGAAATGTTTAGGAAACAAGATTTTGTGATTATCCAATTTCCGAAATATCACGTTTTAACCAAATGAAATAATTTCAATACATAAAAAAATTTCAACGTAAAATAATGATTATTTTTATCTTAAAGGTATTATATTATAAAAGCGTATCTGGGACCACTGATTTTTTTTAACTAAAACAAAGTGGATTACAGATTTTTATGTCTACTTAAAAAAGCTTTTTAAAATAGCTAGTTGGGAAAATTTCAACATTCAAAACACCATAAAGCGGACTCCCGTGTTTTATTCTCTAAGGTACAGATATACATGTTTTAACATTTATACACGCATACCTGTGAACCTTCAATGCATCGAAAACATACAAAAACATGCACGTGCATGTACAGTATATTTATGTTTTAAAATACCTGTATTTCAAATTATCCCGTCTTTTAACACAACGTTACAACACTGTTTGCAAGGATATTTTTTCAGTATTTAAAGGATTTAAACCAATATAACACTTTCACTCTGCTACTATCGAACTTTGGACCTCAAGCATGGGTGACGAATACTAAAATCATATATAAATTTATCTTTTCTCAGAAATATTATTTATTTGATCATTTTAATTATTTTTTTATCACTCAAAGTTGTTTCATTTCTAAATTACACCTTAATAGAGTAGCATGTTTTGGCTCAGAAACCGGTCAGTAGTTGAATAAATAATAATTGTTTACAAAATTAATAATTATTACAGTTAACTACTGTAGCAGCATATTATTTTTATCAAACTAAAAAAATTTAAACCAACTAATTGGAGGCGTATAAAAAAAAAAAAAACTAACCATATTACAAAACAAAGCCTTAAGAATTACTTTGAAAAAAAAACGGATACAAAAGTGTAAATTTTATGTTGGATGAATTAAAAGTAGTATCATGTAAAAAGTTAATATTTTTCAATACGATGATTATTATTGATTATAGTTCTACAAAAACACAGAATTTGGAGAAAAAAATTATCAACGTCATCATAAATATGATCACAATACCAGAGAGAAAGTAAAAATCAGACTCCTATTCAGAAAAAAGGCGAAGTCAAAAAAAAGTATTTTTTTATTGTACAGTAAAAAAATAATGTGATGTGGGAAAAAACATTTATGTTATTTTTTTCAATCAAAATTAAAATAGAAGGTTAAGAAATATATGTTAAATGACTTATAAATTAAATATATTTAATACATTCTTATGATGAGAGCACACATGAAAACATGTTGACGGGTGCCCTATTTCAAGATTTGAAATATTAAAAATAGCAGCAAAGTTAAGTGTTTCAAATGTATAAAGAAAAAATTGTTTATTTTTTCGAAAAATTGTTTGTATAATATTATTTCTTACATCAGTATATTCCGCATCACTGTTTCAATAAACGCAAGATTTATGTTTGTCACAGCTGCACGGGGTGTTTTTGTAAACAAATAAAAAACGAAAATTTGAAACAAAATAAAATATGAGCTGTAGCTATTACCCCGGATCATCTTAAGCCATTTATCTTGGCCTCTGAAAATGTCGTATTCTATAGAGCCTTTCTTCTTACGTCACAAGAAAAAATATTGTTCTTCGAATTGTTTTCGCAATAACAATTAAATGTTATGAATGGCGTTTTTTTAAAAAATTCTTCGAGAGAACGAATAGTTCGTATATTTATTTCTTTTTTTTTCTTTCTTCATGGGTTTTTTTTTAAAATTGTATATGGGAGTTGCATTATTTTTTACCTTGCTTAAAATATACAAGATTTATATAAAAAAGGGGATTTTTCTGCTATTATATTACTTTATTTTAGCTAAACTGTTGGGATCGGGAAGGATATTCTAATGTGCGCCAATCAGGAACATCTCAGCATTTGCTCATGTGGAGCGGAAACCACTTAAAACTCTTCAGGAGAAGCCGACCTGTTGACGGTTGTCAACAGGCCTTTCGTTCCACTAGAAAAGTGTTCGGCATTTTGTTCCCTACTTTGGTTTATTTTACCAATTGCCTGCACTATATTGATCATCTATGATGCTACCTTTCGTGTGAGTTCTTTATTACCTATCACCGATGGGATGTCGCAAAGATCTTCACTTGTTCATTGGTCAACTATTACATGTTTTTCTATGCATAAGCAGATATATCCTTTCGTATATTTTGGAGGACGTTTGTTGATTTGTATATGTTGGTATATGCATGTGGGTAAATGCATGTATGTATATATATATATATGTATGCATATATTTCTATATTTATATGCATTGGTCATAAAATGCATTTAAAATATTATTCTTGAATAATCACAGTCTGTCATTAAATCATTTATATAACCTGTAAAATAATGTTCGTGTTAAAAAACTTAGTTGCACAGGAGGGTGGATTCTTTGTTTCTGCAGTGATTTTTCTTATAAAATTACTAAAATCAACATGGCACTTTTTTCACTACTAAAATTAGAACCATTTACGAGTTCTGTTGGATATACAGATCTGGTGAATTCTTAAAATAATTGCAGTACCTTTGCAAGAAAATTTTCAATCAATTTAATCCCAATCAATGAAGAATTCACTTCCCTCTTTTTTTCAATCCAACTAAGGTCATATAAAGTACTTCTGGATTACCTTCTATCAGTACAAATATGCTAAGGCTACCAGGTTACAGTGAGTTCCTTCGAACTTTTTTCATTCAGCAACGAGAAATTTTCCTCTGACAGGCGCCGTGGCGCAGTTGGTTAGACGGCTAACTGTGAAACTGGCGTCGCGGGTTCGATTCCCGCCATTTGCAAGAAAAAAATCCAAGACAGATTTTTTCTCAATTGGTCTGGGTGTTGTGGTGTATTTTTCATTACCTCCTTCCATATCCCTTCTATCCCACCTGCTGACAAGCCTCAAAAAAGAGGCTTAGCGGGTTGTTCCTTTAAAAAAAAAAATGCAGTGCGTGGTATGTGATTGGCTATGATGTAAAGCATGGCATGATGTAAAGCATCCCATTTACGTATAATGTGTAGGTGTTTCCTCATTTGCACTGCAGAACCTACATCTAGAAGTTTCGGAAAGGTTCGTTCTAGCAAGGTGTTTTTTCAATCTGCAGTGCCCTGCAAAACCCTTACTTGATGAGACTGAGCTTTATAAGGTCAAAAGCAAAACTTTGCGAGTACCCTTTTTCTACCTCTGCCTATGTTAACTACCCATGCGATATTACGAACTTTTTACAAGAAAAATCTTAATACCTTTATTGCTTATACCAACATAAACATTTCTTGCTATAAAATATGTGCTGAAACACAGTTTTGACACACACAAGACAAACATTTTTTTTTTGGGTAATTCTCATAGAACAAGTCCGCTTACAGCACTAAAAGAATGGATAATTTATAGTAATTTCTGATGCCTAGCTCGTTTTGACCAAAATCTGACACAGGCGCTAGCATTAACTCCTTGAATTATGAGTAAAACATGAATAAATAATACCTCAAGTATAATGACATTGTATGGAATAAGTAGATGGGTACATAATAAACCTTAGCTGTATAATTAATTGCCGACGAGTGTAGTGGGCTCTTATGTTTATGGGCCAGTATTTAATTGTCCACTCAGTTGACCGATAAATCTCAAGTTTAATGTCACCCGCTCACGGGAAAGTCATAAAAATATTTTATATGCTGTTCTAATTAACATCGATAACTTGCGATGTTATTTGTCTACTTTAAAAACAATTTTTATTTTTTTATTCTCAAATAAATATTTGCGTTCTTACAATTTACCCAAATATTTCATTTTGAGAGCCATCTTCAACGAGTTGTAAATGACTCACTATTAGAAAATGGAAATCAAGTTGGGGTGGAGTGGGATTCGAACCACGAACGTTTGATCCGTGAGTCCGAGAAGCTAGTCACAAGACCACAACCCGATTGGAATTTTATTTGTTGAGTATTTGCATAATAATATATGGTTAAACATAGTAAACAATATTTTTAATTTTTGTCCAAACTGCAGAAAAGGGCTCGATTTCTTTAGTGAGTTATTAAGATTAACATATCGTGTTGATGAGTGGACGAGATGTAAAGAATACCTCGTCCTAGGAGGAAGAAAATATAGTAAATGGACCGTATAGTTAGAAAAGAAGGTTGCGCAACTCCACTAACCTGCTGATGATGAGGCGTGAAGAGTTATGGAACCTGACTGTTAAATCTGGTGGTCATGAAAAGCTGGCACAGTTTGTATGGAGCTGGCGGTCAAAATGGACGCTTGCACAGCTCGCGTGATGAAATATTTTGATGAAAGAAAGCACACTTTACTCGTAGAATTTTAGATTTTGTACTGATAATATAAGGTTTATTACGGCACTTACACGTTGAATTATTGTTACATGGAGTGTGCTAGGAAATGGGAAAGCCCGGTAGGTAGATATGGATTCGGTTGAGAATTAGTCCGAACATTTTGCGATGTATTTACTACAATAAGGTAACTTCAAAAGCTCTCCCATAAATGCTACAAATAGAAAAGTCATGCATTTATATTTTAGAGAAGGGAATGATGCTTATGACCTGTCATTGGCTGGTTTAAGTGACCGTTTTACACACTGTGTAATATTTACCATCGTGTTTGTGTTAAATCACTCATATTTTTCAATTATTCCATCTGTTAATTCTAGTAAAGTTAAAGAACTGGTAGCTTTATTGGTGCGGGTGAGATTTATCATATAAAATTATTTAGAGCTGACATAACCAGGACAAAGAATCTGCTTAGAACGTTGGAAATGACAATTTTAAGGCCAATCACAGGGAAAACGCTTAGAGGCCGAATCTGCAATGATCAACAGAAGAAGAAGACAGACCTGTTGCACCGAAGATGTTGTGCGACGAAACAGAGCAAAAATAAAATTATGGAGAGGCCATATTATCAGAATGGACAATTCTAGAACGCAGAGATACTTGGATCTCAACGTTCTAAGAGTAGCAACTTACTTCCATAACAGATCTAAACGACGAGGAAGAAGAAGATTTATTTTACATTAATACAAGGCAACGCCTGAAAACTTTTTTTTTGTGCTTCTATTTAGACCAGTCAATTCTTATTTAACTTGATTACCGCCGGCTTGGGGACATGGTAGTCGATAAAACCACCAACCAGCGGTCCCGGTTATTGTTTTTCATAAAATTTGTTAACATATAATTTAAAAATCAATATTGCAAAAACCCATGTACGGTGTAAGACTTCATACCTTGATGCCCAAATTTTCTGACTCTGTCAAACCAATTCATTGAAAGGGTCAACAGTTTCAATTACTTGGAAGTATATGTTACGAAAAATGGCAGCTTTCAAAAAGAACTGAGAGTGCGGACAGGAATAGCAGGCGCCACATTCAACATTATGAAGGCTGTCTGGAACTCGGATATTTACTCAATGAAAACCAAATGCTGCAAATATTACGTCTACATAACACCTATTCTTCTCTATGGATGCGAATCGTGGTACCTCACCAGGGCCCAAAACAGCAAAATACTGAGTTTTGAGAATAGGTGTTTCAGAAGAATCTTGGGTGTTCGGTGGTTTGACTTTGTGAGGAATGAAGTAATAAGAGAACGGACGCAGCAAACTCCGGTGACAACTGTCATCTAGCGGAGGCAATACGGTTGGCTTGGCCATGTACTGCAGATGCCTCCTGAGAGCCTTAACCACGCTTGCCAACTTTACAAGGCATCGGGTTCTCGACGTCCCGGACGTCCACTGCTAATTGTTTGTTGACAGTTCATGTCAGAACTACGAGACGTGAACCTGATTTAAGAGGATGCACAGGAGCTGGCAGTTGAGAGAGATGCCTGGAGGATCTTCGTGGACACCATATGCTCCATTTAGGTTATGCTACAATTTAAATATATTTTTATAATAAAACTTCATACAATTACGTATTTTATATCTGTTTTACTATTTACATTCAAACAATACTGAAATTCACACAATTGTTTTTACTTTATATTAAGGTATTTTAATTTTAACTCTTTTATTCCCATAATTACATAAAATCTTGGTTTTCTACCCCTGCTTGCACTGATAACAGTATGTAACATAGAGATTGGTTTAGTTTCCCACCAGT
>NW_028280385.1:0-57363 GCF_059751315.1 Micrasema longulum
TAAGCATTTAAAGGATAACAATGAACAATAGTGAACCTATTTAAATTTGTTACAACAGAGAGGGGACACATTTTTGAGAAGAGAATATAGGAGCAAATCCAGCCAGTCTGCAAGCATTTGGACATACTCAAAACAATGTGGAATTAACTACCTGGTAAAAGAAGAAGTATAAAAAAATATTGTTGATAAATCCACCTGGTCCATGAAGATGTATAAAGTCAAAAATAAGATTTTCGGGCGTTGCCTAGTATGAAGGTGAAATAATTCAATTAGATGAATCTCACCCGCATAAATAAAGGTTTCAGCTCTTAAACTTCATAAACATCAACGGATGAAATAATTGAAGGAATATAGATGTTCAAATATGGGCAGAATGGCGAAAGTTACACAGTTTGTTAAGTGGCTACTTAAACCAGCCAATGACAGGTCATAAGCCCTGTTGATGCATAGACTTCTATATTACCTTCTCTAAAATATTCTTCATCTCTTCGAGCATCGCTTGCATCGCTCCAAGCTCTCTGAGATTGACAGCTGCCCATGCGACGATAAAACTCCTCAAGATGTTCCTCTCCTGTTGATGCATAGCCCCTTTTTCAGCTTTCAAGACAACAGCTGGAGGCACGATGCAGAAGCCTGGGTGAGGATCTACGCAACATCCCATCGGTAATAGGTAATAAAGAACTCACACGAGAGGTAGTATCATACATGGTCAATATAGTGCAGGCAATTGGTAAAATAAACCGAAGTAGGGAACAAAATGCCGAACACTCCTCTAGTGGAACGGCAGGCCCGTTGACTGCTGCCAACAGGCCGGCTTCTCCTGAAGAGTTTTAAGTGGTTTCCTCTCCACATGAGCAAATGCTGAGAAGTTCCCGATTGGTCCACATAAGTATATCCCTCCTGATCTTAACAGTTTAGATAAATTTAATTGCAGAGAAATCCACCTTTATATATATATACCTTGTATATTATAAGCAAGGTAAATAATAAAGCAACGCCCATATAAAATTCGAGTACCTATTAGACAATTATATTCGAGTACCTATTAGAAAACTGCAAAATTGATGTATTTAAGTCCATCAGAGATTTAGGAGTTGTTTTGGACTATAAACTGACATACAACGAGCATATAGATAATACAGTAAATAAATCACTGAAATTACTTGGGGTCATTAACAGAATATCCTCTGATTTTACTAATGTCCGTACAATCAAAACTCTTTATTGCTCAACTGTTGCCCTCTTCTAAAATATGCCTCCGCGGTCTGGTCTCCATTTTATGTCAATCGCATAAATCACATTGAATCAGTCCAACTTCGCATGCTTCGAAAAGTAGCGTGGATGCTTGGACTAGAGAGAGGTAATTATTCTTATGCTGATATAGAGTCAATGTTAAATATTTCTAGTCTACAAAAACGTAGAACTTATATTGATTCCATATATATGTTCGGCATACTAAATGGTATAATCGATGTTCCATCATTACTGGGACAAGTAAAATTCAATATTCCGACTCGTAGGTTGAGAAACAATGAAGTACGATCAGCATAGAACAAACTATGGCCTTAATTCTCCAATGACCCGTCTTTGTCGTATTGTTAACTCGAGACAAGATCTGGGATTTTATGGTTTAAGTTTACAGCGATTTAAACAAGCGCTCAATAAATAGTCCAGATCTTGTCTCGATGTCCCTTATGTTTGTCAATGCTTATTTTCTTTTTTAAAATGTTTTAAACTATTCTTTTATTTTAATAATTAAACCCTTTAAATTGTAAACATGGACAATGTCCGTTAATAAATAAATAAATAAAATAAAAAATATGTTAATACTACTGTTACTACTGCAAAGTGCGAAGTTAAGCCAGTCATTAGTCAATCCCCAGGATTGCAACTAAAGGCAAAGAAGAACCACAAAATTAACATAGGCATTTAAAAAAATGTTTTTGTACAATAATTCAATGGCGCACGGTCTGTTTTGCGCAGTTATACGTCGAAAGTCGTAAATAAGAAAGTAAATTGAAGACGTTTATCACTTGGTGCGGTTTTTATGCGATTATCATCAGTGTATAATCACGTTTTCCGCATGAAAGATCAGTTGCTGTAGACATTCTATTCGATTATGTGTTTTTTCTTCAGAAGACGGCCATCTGAAACAAACAAAACAAAAAAAAAATATTTATTTATATCATTGTACATACATTTATTAGGGACAGAGACACAGTTTATAGCGAAACAATCAAGAACGACTATGCCTGTGAACTTGCCCCGCCTCGCTAGAAAATTAGTAAAAAAATATATAGTAGATAAACGAGAGAAAAAAAAGCAGAAAAAGTTTATATGAAGGTGATTGTACTGACCACGTGTATTTGATTGATCACAAATTGACAATACTGCAGTGAGGGGTACAATGAAAGCTTTTAAAGATTCTTTGTTTTGTTATTTCCGCTCTTTTATTGTAAAAAAACAATAAATTTTCGCTTAATTAGTTTCTTTTAAAATTGATAGTGAATATGTGAAACTGAAGAAAGTATTTGTGAACAGTTTCGAGTAATGGGTGGATGCTTTCATTGTAAGTATTGCATTGTATTTATCTTAAAAATAATGTTGCAATTGTTCCAAGAAGCTAAACTTATTTTATTTTATTTTTTATTTATAAATCATACAACACAAAGTATTTTACAAGTATAATACGTTGAATTACATTCCCAGGAGTTACAACACCTCAATTCGGGACATAAATAATATTAGCATTTAGAAAATAACACATATTGAGAACAACAAAGAAACAAAGCAAGTTTAGCACCTTTATAACTAAATATACAACAACAATATATACGCCTTTCATAAACCTTTTCTTACACAAGCAGAATAAATATATATAAAAAACGCTTGTAAGAATAAAAAAAAGTAGTGAATATACTAAAGGAGATAAGGTCATTTACATCACATGCCATGCAGATGACGCTGCCATAGTGATGATGAGAACATATCCATCTCAGTTAGTAAACATCTGGATGCCTAAGAAATGTCGTATGGTACAATGAACACATGATTATTGAAAACATAATTCGGATATACAAAACGTGTGTCAGACCAAATCGTGGTGTATACAACAGAGGCGAGGATAGATAGAGAGAAAATAAAAAATACGAAAAACCAAGTAGAAAAACTGAATAGAAAAACTAATTAGAAAAACCAAATAACTGCGCAGAACGTCAGAGATGAAAGTACTAAAGGCAATCGCAGGGAAACCCAAAAGAGGCAGAATCTAGAGTCAAGAAGTTAGACGGATTTGCGATACCCATTGCATAGTAAATAGATTATGGAGATATTACGTCAATAATTCCATTGATCGACAGATCTAAAATCCCCTATACCATTGCTCACGAAATCCCGGCCGTTTGCCGTCTGCTCGGAAGACCACCAAGGAGAGGGAAGAACAGCTGAAACTCAAAGTCTCAGGAGTTAGCTTTTAGCTGATACCAAATTAATCGATCTGAACCGAGAAGAAGAAGAAGATTAAACTAAATTATGGAAATAAGAGAAATATATTGTTTTCAATGTTTAAAAACCAAAATGTATTTACAAGTAATTCAAATAGATCAAGTCAAAGAAGGAATCGTGTGTTAGAAATACCACACTGTAAAACGAGTCTCGCACAGAGACATGCATATTTTATAGGCCCAAAATTTTTTATTATTTTTTTACTGAAAATATTTTAATGATCCCAAACTTTCATAATTTTCCTTCTTTTAAAAAACACGCACTATCCTGGATTCAAACTAAAGATATCTAATATTTTTTCTATGGTATATTTTGTTGCCCTTAAATAATAAGGAATATTTTTATGTTTTTTTCATATTTTTTATTTCCTTAATCACTATAAAATAAATAAGTACCTTATAATCTTTTACAGAATATTTTCTTTTCTCTTTCTTATATTACACAAAAATATTTTACCTGTCTATTTATTATAGGAGCAAAAATTCATTAACATTTCTTGTTTACCAACGAAAAGACCATGATTTTGTGGGATTTTTGTATACTTTTTTGATTGATAATATGTATTTCATTGCTATGTAATTATCATTTATTTTTTAAATACTCTGTTTTACCTCTTATGTATATTGTTAAAAAAAGAGCTGAAACCTTTATCATGTAGGTGAAATTCATCCGGCTGAAGTAGTTCACCTACTAGGCAACGCCTGAGAACAATTTTCTAATTTTTTATACTTCTCCTTTTACCAGGTAGTTAATTCAACAATGTTTTGAGTGTGTCCAAATGCTGGCATTGTGAAGTGAATTGGTTCAGCCGGATGAATCTCTCCCACATCATAAAGGTTTCAGCTCTTTCACTTCACAAAAGTCAACAGATGGAAGAGTTGAGAAAATGTGGATGTTCGAACTGCAAATTACAAAAAAACAGTCTGCAAGCATTTGGACACTCAAAACATTGTTGAAAGACACAAGTCTTTATGAACAGTTTCGGAAAAGTGGTGGGAGCTTTCGTTGTAAGCAGTGAAAGTGGAAAGTCATTGCAGCTTAAAGTCCATTGGATGGCACGTTTGAATGTCCTTGTATTTTGTACAAACTTAAAAATATTTTTAAAAATTGGTTCTTCATACTTTGCCTTCTCTCTCCATCTCTACCAGCTGAGACAAATTAAATGCATACGCAAAAAATTGCCGGTTGATGCCGCCCGTCAATTAATAAATGCGTTTGTAGTGTCTAGAGTCGATTATTGTAATGGTATCTATGCAGGTCTACCAATGAACAAAATGACTCGCCTACAAACTGTATTGAATGCCGCAGCGAGACTTATTTTCGGAATCTCTAAGTTCAGTCATATCACTCCACTACTTCGGGAACTACACTGGCTACGTTTTCCACAGAGGGTCGAATACAAACTCTGTTGGCTTATGTATAAGTCACTGCACAACTCGGCTCCGGAATATCTAAGGGAACTATGCATTCCAGATGAACTAGCTGACAGGCGTCTCACGCTTAGATCAGCTACGTCTACGGCGAGAGGAAAAGTTATTATACCTCTACGCAAACAGCGCACTAAATTTGGTGAACGCGCATTTGCGGTCGCAGGCCCTATGGCATGGAATGCTCTCCCAGCAGAGGTGCGAGGCTGTGAAAGTGAAGTGATGTTTCGGAAAAAACTTAAAACCCACTTGTTCTCTAAATCATTTGAATAAATCCGTAGCACGTGACAACAAAATAAATTATTTTAATTAAATTACAAATTTAAAAGCTTCAAATAAATTAACTTAACAATAGAATCACCATGTAAAGCGCCCTTGAGGTATTTTATTACGAAAATGGCGCTATATAAGTTATCCATAATCCAATCCAATCCATAATCCGTCCTTTAGAAAACTGTACCCCTATCGACAGAATATACAACTTTCCATTTCTAAAGCGTGAATCACTTTCGTCCCCGAATGGCGTACGGAGAGCAGCCACACCCGGTCGTAGCAATGGTGAAATGCGGCTTCAGCTCGACTTCTCACGGAGTTTATTTCCCTCCTCGGAGCCATTTACGCAGGACCGGTCGGGCGAGAGCTGGGCCGCGATTATAAAGGCTATCTTCATCGCTACACAACGATATGGTATACTTAACTTCTGCACTTTACCTACCAGGTGTGTGCGGTGGGGTTTTTCATCAGAGAAGCAATTAATTTATAAGTAATTGGTACAAAATAATATACACTGCCCCTGTTAGTTCCAAAATTACGTAATGCAAATAGAGTAGGGTAGATTTTATTAAGAAACCTAGTAAATAAATTCATTTAACATATTGTAGTAGGTTACATTGTTTCGCTAACAAATGTTTTTTATGCAGTTGTAGTATGAACCAAGGGAGTCTCGTAAATTTTGTGAAATCTGACCGGGATCCTGAACACGTATTGTCGGCGACAAGGTCGGAGCTGAAATGAACTAGAAGCGGGATGCAGCCGGAGATATAGTCGGCTCTTTTTGACACATGCAATTTACGTAAACGATCGATACCGTGGACAAAGGCGACGCTAATTTTTACTAATTACGTAAACATAAGACGACTTCTCATTGGCTAACAATGCACCAATTACAGACAGCGCTTTACAAAAGGATGCAATCGTTGCGTTGGAGATGAGTATTTGTGTGTTCTTATTAGTCAATTGTGGCATTATATTTAGTTTGAATAAAATGTAGTGAAACCAAAATAGATATTATCTGTTCAAAAACATGACTTTTCAACGAAAAAGAATTGGTTATTATTTGAACCCGAAAAATCAACATGGGAAATAATGTATTTGTATGTTTCGATTGCTTCCGTTAACTAGTGAGAATTTTAGTTCGCGCCTGCGCCCGGACTGCGCGTTCGGTACGGCGCTGGAACGGAATTTCGAATTTGCTTACATCGCGATCGTTCTTTAAATTGATACCCAGCCAGCCGGTAGCAAGTACTCGCCGATCAGGCGATCAGTACGCGCATGACAGCGCTGGTAAATGGATGTGCTGGGAGGTTATGTCACTTTTTTTTTATTTTTTTATTAAAATTCCTCCCCAATTTGTCGCGATTATTAAAAAAAATATTATTACATTATTTGTTTATAGTAATGTAAACTTTAGGTGTTATGACTGATAATTAACTGATTAAACATGCTATTTTATAAATATTATTTGTCTAAATTTGGGGGAACCAATTGCTCCATGCGTTCTATAAACAGACCGCGCATGCTACCTACTTACCTTGGCATGTTCTACCGACGCGTCATTTGATCGAATCCAACCAATGAATAACCCCGAAAATTTAGTCTGCGTTCCTTACTTAATTAAAATATGTACGTCTCCTTTATATTTTAAATGGGCTTCTGTGATAGAAAGTGAACACTTCGAAGCGATTAATATCCCTATTCAAGCAACAACAACAAAAACGCTCCCTTTAACATGATTTTTATGACTTTGACAATCACCACGACAGTATGAAATTACTACCTCAAGACAATATCCGGTCTATCTTAGTGATTTTTTAAATCTATAAAGACTTGCACCAAAAAAGTCCAGATCTTGTCTCGAGTTTACAATACGACACAATTGGAACATTGGTGCATGTAAGCCATAGTTTGTGCTATGTTGATGAAAGGAATTATTTCGCAACCGGCGGATTGGAACATTGAATGCCACTTGTTCCAGAAACGATGGTACATCAATTAAGCCATTCAGTAAATTTAACATAAATATGGAGTCAATGTTACTTCTACGTTTTTGTAGACTTGAGATTTTGAACATTGACTATTTCTCCGTAAGTGTAGTCTCCCCTATTGAGGCCAATCATCCATGCTACTTTTCTTAGCAAACGATGTTGCACCGATTCGATATTATTTATCCGGCGTACATAGAAGGGATACCAGATCACGGAGTCATATTCTAAAAAAGGACGAACCAGTGAGCAGTATAGCGTTTTAACTGTGAACATATTAGTAAAGTCACTAGATGTCCTGCTAGAAAAACCTAAGAGTTTTAGTGGCTTGTTAATCATAGTATCAATTAAAGGTAAGTTTACAGTCCATGATAACTCCGAGGTCCTTAAAAGACTTGAATACATCTAAATTAATATTTTCTATTGTGTAATCCCAGGAGATAGGGTTTTTCACTATATAAAAAAACATTATTTTACATTTTTAAATATTTAATTCGAGGTAGCTGGCTTTGCACCACATATACTGAAGCCGCAAACAGTCATTTGTGTTTTGTATTATTAATTTTAAAAAATTAATGTCGTCCGCAAAGATGTCGACTTCAACTATACCGTCATGGTGAAGGTACGACGTTCTTAACTTCCCATTGTAATCGCGGCCCGGTCACAAGTCGCGAGTACAAGCCGGAGACTGCAAGTTTCCAACTACATAGTTCACAGTCCGTACTAATCTCTTCTGCTCTGCTGGGTTCGTTAAGCCCGACACAGCACCGGTTTATCGGGTCGATTTCAATGTCGCGGAAAGTTTAACTTTTGCCTCAGAATGTCGAGATCTTAAATGGCCATCAGTCATACAAAGAAAAGCAACATAGTTGGACTCGGCAGCGGAATTTGAGGAACGTATCCTTACAAATAACAACTTATTTTTCCGACTTCTTCCCTAAATAATAAATATTTTAATCATGACAAATGTAGTAACCAGGCGCGTTCCGTCCATAGATACTGTGGATGCGGCGCGCATCCCTTGAAAATTCAATAATAACATGAATTTTACAAAAAATATATTATAAATACGAAATAAAACCTTCAAATATGTATTCCTAAAATTCTCACTGAGAACGTTCGGGTGCACGCGATTCAAACAATATCTTCAGTATACATACCTAGCTACATTTGCGTATTTCCTATATCAACGTACGAACTGAGTATAGGTATCTTGTTCTTGATAGTATTTGTTGTATACGCGGGATGCTGCTTGTCGAGTTGCGTCTAGTTCCCATAGCAATTGTCCAAATTTTCGCGCACGCGCTTTAGGTTCATAAGGTTTTAGATTTCTCTTTCGAGACTCGGAGAGATAAGAAGCATCCAACTTGTATAGTTTAAAGAAAAAACGACTCTAATAACGTTTATCATAAATTCTGGGTTTTTTTATCCCAAGGGGGAGTAGGTATATTATTATTCATATCACTACAGAGATGGGTAGAATTTTTCAACCTCAATATCAAATACATAGATGGCGCTCCAAACGCGCCAGCGAAAGCTTTCCCTGTTTCATGACATATATACTAAAAAACCAAAAATGTCACCGATATGGATATTCGCTAATAAGCGGAATGGGGAATGTTGTAGAATTCTACATAAAAGTGGCCACTTGAACCCAACCTATGACAGGTCATAAGCCCTGTAAACGCTCGAATATCCATAATCTTGAAACAAAAATTCTACCCAGCTCTGTAGTGATATAAATAATAAGTTTATCATAAAGTTTGAAGTAGCGCATTATTGACACTTGGCCCACATTTAAAAAGGATTGTCTCGGGTCTTGTTTTAGGTGTTTTTATGTTTATATTGTTTATCTTCTTCTCACACCTACGGGGACCGTCCATCGATGACCCATCGTGGAAGGCCATCGATGGCGATCTTTCACCTTTATTCGGCGGAACTAAAGGACGCGGAATTGACATTGGAGGAGGCGAGAGTGCTGGCTAACGGTAAAGTCTCCCGGAGGCGTCTGGTGATGCCCACATGCTCCACTTTGGAGTGGAAAAAGAAACAGAAAATAAGAAAAATTATACCTCTAGACGCGCCTGTGCTCCGTCAATTTATTGATTGTCAACTATTAATTATTCTTATTCTAATGGACAACTTACAAAGCGTATTAAATCATTCTGAATGAACCTACTAAAATTAAGAACATAAATATTTTTTGTCTGCATCCTTACTGATAAAAATCACCGCACGCGCCTGGTAAGACCTGTGCAAAAATGAATTCTTAAAGGTGCATAAAATACCCGGGAGTAATTATTCATAAACTGAGATATTACGCCCAGCTAAATAAATACTATTAAAATGGTATATTATGCACTTGTACAGTCATCGCTTTCCTATGGAATAATTGGATGGGGGAGAGCTTTCAACAACTATATTAAACCATTAGAAACTGTTCAAAAATTTATCCTAAATGCTTTCAACAAAAATCGCACTTTCCCCTCTTTCCAATTGTTCCAAGAAGCTAAACTTTTAGAAATAAGACAGTTATATTGTTTTAAATGTTTAAAATATGCATTTATGAATCAAAAATTATTTACTAGTGATTTAAATAGATCAAAAAGGAGTTGTCTGCTAGAAATACCACGTTATAAAACAAGGCTAGCACAGAGACATGGGTATTTTATAGACCTAATTTTTTTAAATTATTTCTTTACTGATAATATTTTGTTAATCACAAACATTCAAAAATTTTCCTCTTTTAAAAAACACGCACTATCCTGGATTCAAACTAAAGATATAAACTATTTTTTCCTATGATATATCTTGATGTCCTTCGGTTCTGTCTGCTTTTGACATACCAGACTTAAGATTTTGGTTTATCTGATCATGCCACGTCTTCCTTGGTCGTCCTCGTCTCACGTTACCGTTCATTTTCGCCATATATACTTGTTTTACCATTCTTTCATCGTCCATTTGTTCTACGTGGCCGAACCATTTCAGAGACCCTTTCTTAATCTTATCAATTATACTTGACTCAGATTTACACTCTTGCCTGATTTCATCATTCG
Organism: Micrasema longulum; assembly: GCF_059751315.1. Classification (NCBI taxonomy): domain Eukaryota; kingdom Metazoa; phylum Arthropoda; class Insecta; order Trichoptera; family Brachycentridae; genus Micrasema; species Micrasema longulum. Next base: position 10,249 of record NW_028280385.1, read on the forward strand.
TAACCCTGTCATACATTGATTTCCCACACATTCGTATAAGAGATCGCATTTCAACGTGTTCACTCGGCTTTCATCCTTCCTCCACTGGTACAGTTTCACTTCCATACATAAGTATTGGGACTAAAACTCAGTTGTGCACTATCAGTTTAACTTCGATTGACATACTTTTTTGTTTACTATTCTTATTATTAATATGGATTTCGTGGCTATGTAAATATTTTTATTTTTTATACCCTGTTTTAACCCTTATGTATATTTTTTAAAAACAAAAAAATATAATTAAAAAAATTAACTTCAAAAATACTACAGAAATTTTCCACGCAAACAAAAAGGAAGTTCACTTAATAATAATAATAATGTTTGGATAATTAATATAGCGCCATTTTTGTGAAAATTACCATCACCTTAAGAAGGTGCCAGAAAAAAATGATGAATAGGTTGTGAACACAGTTTTTCTGTCACTCTTTCCCAGATGCCTCCCCGATATTGTGCGAAAAAAACAACTGCACGTCGGACTGATTATGCCTAACTAAAATCGACAAAATCGTGTTTTCGCTGTCTGGTTTTACGTACCCGAAATTCGAACCAATTTTGTTTTTTTTTTTTGAGAAAGGGTAACAGAATGAGGAACTTTAGCCCTACGGGAAATTGGAAAGTCGGAATAATCGGCGCGCGTGCATGAGGGGTAGTATAAATGCAGAGGAATGCAAAAATATGGTGATGTGACGTTCTATTCTCTCTGTCTACTCTTACGGGGAAACGGCTTGATGGTTTGTATGTTTTGTTTTGAAATCGGATACAATATTTTTTTCTTGCCCGCGTTTAAAATTGGACCATTAAATTGTAAGGCAAAGTTTCCTGAAAATGGAAGAAACAAAAATAAAAACGAACTTATTTGAACGACGTCACTAGTTCATGTGAATAAACCAATAATAAGAGAGTTACGGAAGATTTTTCTACCGGTTTCGAGACGTACCCGTCTCTTCGTCAGGACACTCACTATACCAACATGCAAATACTAAAATACACCAAAGGAGTGATTTATATTGACACACGAAAAATTATTCGTAACTGGCATGTTATTTTTTTTTTATTAATACAATGCTTGACATATAAATCAACATAAATACATCAAATCAGCTTTAAAAGTAAAAAAAAACTAAAATAAACCTCAAGAATGTTTGAGTATGTCCCGCGTAATAAAGGTTTCAGCTCCTTTACTTCACAAAAGTCAACAGATGGAAGAGTTAAGGAAATGTGGATGCTCAAACATGGGCAGAATGGTGAATGTTACACAGTGTGTAAAGTGGCCACTTAAACCAGCCAATGACAGGTCATGGAAAATTGTTTTCCGGCGTTGCCTAGTGGGTGATTTGGTTCAGCAGGATGAATCTCACCCGCGTAATAAAGGTTTCAGCTCCTTTACTTCACAAAAGTCAACAGATGGAAGAGATGAGGAAATGTGGATGCTCAAACATGGGCAGAATGGTGAATGTTACACATTGTGTAAAGTGACCACTTAAACCAACCAACGACAGGTCATAAGCCCTGTAAATGACTAGACTTCCATATTCCCTTCTAAAAAATGTTTTCCCTCTCTGTTGAAATAAGTTCAAATAAATTGAACCTAATTATCAACGACGTCCTTACAGGGTAACATCATTTTGCAAAAACGACAAATTGATCGCATAAAAAATAATTCATTTGATGTTGTTCATGAAAAAAGTATAAATGTCTTATTTTTTGGTGAATAATTGTCTTAAACACACTATAATAGGCTTGTTTTTGCGTTTTTATATCGATTTTCAGAAACAGAGTTTCATGTTTGCACGAAAACACTGATAAATCGATTTGATCGGTACATGATCAGTGATCAGTAATTTCCCATCACTAGTGGCATTCGTTTGGCAGCTGTCATTATGAATCGGGTCGTGGTCCCGAGGTAGTATTGTGGACTCACGGACCAAAGGTCCCAGGTTCAAATCCCACTCTACCACAACTCGAATTCCATTTTTCCAGCACAAGTTATTGACGACTTTTAGGAAATGGTCTGAAAATTTAAATATTTGAGTAAATAATAGGAACTCTAATATTTCTCTTTTTCAAAAAAAATAAAAATAATAATAACTAAGCTATATTTTAAGGACTATAGGTACAAACATAAGGACATATTAAAAATATTATTGAATATTGCAACACCTATCATTAATTTATTCTTGCGAGTTTCTATCGTATCAATATTTTGCGAAAAAATATACGGCCGTCCAATTAACCGCATGGTTGGTGGAGCGAATTCGACCAGAAAAATATTTTTTATATGTATGAAAAATATTAGTTCTATAATTGCAACAAATTTAAGCTTCCCAATAAACTTTATTGTTGCACTTACGGGGCACTGGCCTAGAACGCGAGAAGTGGTAACAGAGCCATCGAGATATAATATACACGGTTGTTCAGGGCCAGACCGCGAACTTTAGAGGAACATTCCACATGGTAAGCTTTAAAAAAAATCCTACTAAAATTTTTCCAAAAAGTCATTAAAAAAAAATATCTCAAAATAGAATAAATCTTTCATTTCTCAGACAGACTATCATTATTATTATTATGGATAACTTATATAGCGCCATTTTCGTAATATAATACCTCAAGGGCGCTTTACATAGTGATTTTTAAAAAATATTTATTTACAATTTTAAAAAACCCGTTACGGTTACATTAGAAATTTAATATTGTCTAGTCATTTTATGTCTCGTCTAGTCTAGTTAGTTCAGTCATCATGTGCTTTTTCAGATTAATTTTAAATTTGTCTCCAGTAAAAGTTTTCAAGTAGTAAGGTAGGTCGTTGTAGTGTTTAAGTCCATTATGTAGTATTTTTGACTGTTCTGTGTTTGTCTTTGCTTTTTCAATATGATAGTGTTGTTGTTGTCTGGTGTTATATTTGTGTATGTCAGCATTTTTGACTAATATTATGTCGTCGTCTTGTATGTTTCCCAGGGTTATTTTGTGCACAATTTTTAAGGTCTCTTTTCTATTATATTGTTAAATAAATTTAATTAAAGCTTTTAAATTTGTAATTTCATTAAAACAAATTTTTTTTGTCACGTGCTACGGATTTATTCAAATGATTTAGAATTTAGAGAACAAGTGGGTTTTAAGTTTTTTTCGAAACATCACTTCACTTTCACAGCCTCGCACCTCTGCTGGGAGAGCATTCTATGCCATAGGGCCTGCGACCGCAAATGCGCGTTCACTAAATTTAGTGCGCTGTTTGCGAAGAGGTATAATAACTTTTCCTCTCGCCGCTGACGTAGCTGATCTAAGCGTGAGACGCCTGTCAGCTAGTTTATCTGGAATGCATAGTTCCCTTAGATATTCCGGAGGAGAGTTGTGCAGTGACTTATACATAAGCCAACAGAGTTTGTATTCAACCCTCTGTGGTAAACGTAGCCAGTGTAATTCCCGAAGTAGTGGAGTGATATGACTGAACTTAGAGATTCCAAAAATAAGTCTCGCTGCGGCATTCAATACAGACTGTATGCGAGTCATTTTATTCATCGGTAGACCTGCGTAGATACCATTACAATAATCGACTCTAGACACTACAAACGAATTTATTAATTGACGGGCGGCATCAACCGGCAATTTTTTTGCATATGCATTTAATTTGTCTTGCTGGTTTTGTTTCGATGCATATTTGTAGATTGTTTTTTTAGTATTTTGTGAATTATTTTTATAAGTTTTATATTAATGAATGATTTTTTAAAAATAATTTAATTTTTATTGTTTATTTTATTTAAACACGCATTTTTTTCATGTTTATTTTATTATTATTTCGTACAATTTTTGAAATTTTATTTCAACTTTTACAATAATTTAAATTCAATTCAATAATTTATTTTGCTCATTTTATATAAATATGTATTTACTTAGTGTTTACATGTAATTGGTGTAAAATAAGCGTCTATTTTTTTTATGGTTTCAATATTTATGTGTATTATGTATTATTTTTTCATTGTTTGTAAACCAAATAAATAAATAAACAGTGGAGGAAGGGAGGACAATTCGCAGAGGGAAGGACAATAGCGCGCGTGGACAGAATCATTATTTTGCGAATCGCAGCACGTTTCCGTCTTAATTTTTTTAAATGAAATTCTGAAAGCGATTCGGATAGTCGGAGTTCGGATAGTTGAGTTTTAGTGTAATTATCTTATATTTTTTTATTTATATCCCTACAGAGATGAGGTAGAATTTTTTTCAAATTCAGGATTATGGATATTCGAGCGTTTACAGGGCTTATGACCTGTCATTGGCTGGGTTAAGTGGCCACTTTACGTACTACAACATTCCCCATTCCGCTTATTAGCGAATATCCACACAGATAACATTTTTGATTTTTGTATATATCTTACTAAACGAGAAACCATTCACAACCATTCACAAGAGAAATCCAGATTTGTGTACAAATACACGTACCAAAATAATGTTGTGTAATTATATTAATTTATTTCTAGTTTTACATTTCTTCGTTTATGTTGTGTTTGGGTTAGGTTGGCATATTTAAATAACTAAACCGTGGATGGAAAACGTCGGTCGATTCAACGCAGGTGTAATTTTTTTACCCGGTATATTATTTACACTTAAAGTATTCATAATTGAAATCGATTAACTGAAACGTTTATGCGATAAAAGTGCGCATTACTTAACATAGCACGCAAACTACAATGGAAACTCGTGTAAAATAGCGACGCCCATTACCGATTGATAAAAATAATCGATTACTTAAAAGCCAGTTATTGGAAGTTTGTTTATTAACTGTTTATACTAATTTCCGCAATACGTAGAGTTTTATTTCACATTTATTTATAATTTATAACATTGGCCGGATTTCGTCGTGACTGACATCGTCAGACTGGTGACAAATTTCTTGGTTATTTTTCAATTATTTAAATTTCATATTATTTTTGTAAAACATTCTCTAACTCAGTATTTTTTCTTCTCATTGAATACATTTTTATTATTTTTTTAGGTTAACCTTTTCTAGATCTTAATTTTAAAAGGTATGTTCAATTTTTTTTATCATTTCTGTAGATATGAATAGAAATGTTCGATTAATTTTGTTTAATATTTTTTCTTGTTTTGATTACATTTATGAGTACACACTATTTATATATGTATATATATATTTCCTATGTTGAAATAAATATTCAAATAAATGGCTACCATTAAATTTTAGTGGTATTATTTTTCTCTATTTTCTTACTTTACAAAAAATATTTTTTAAACCATTTTATCTGATTTTGTTGGGTTTTTTCTTTTTTATCTTCTTAATAATATTTTTAATTCTTCAAAGCATCAAAAACAAAATAGTATATGTTCATTATTTTATACGTATACAGTATTAGGTCTATACTCTTTTATTTGATTCTTAATTAAAACTAATATCTGCACAAACTATTATTTAATACAATATTTGAGTTTGTCCAAATGTTCGTAGACAAAAGACTGGATTTCACCCCCTCGGGAGTCATTAAGATCAACAAATTACAACAGGGTTGGAGAATACCTTAAATAAGGGAACATGGAAGTCTAGGCATTTACGGGGCTTATGACCTGTCATTGGCTGGTTTAAGTGGCCACTTAACAAACTGTGTAACATTCACCATTTTGCCTATGTTAGAACATCCACATTTCTTCAGTTCTTCCATTTGTTGATTTAAGGTATTCTCTATCCCTGTTGTAATTTGTTATTATTTAATAGTTTATTTTAACAAAATATGTTTTAATACTTTGTTTTATTTATATTAAGTATTAATATGTATTAATCTCGCATTATTATGTATTAATGTATTAGAGTAACTTCATACATAAAGAAAAAGTGAAAAAAAAGGTAAAATTAGGTATATATAAAAATAACAGCAAAAGCAAAGTGAACTTAAAATTGTATTTTGATAAAAGGTGTAAATAAATCAATTAAAAATTTAAAAAAATATATATATTCAAGATAATAAAAATAGAATATATAAGGTCACGAAAATAATCGAGTTATTCAATTAAAACAATCGATTGTCTGCAACACCAGCGCAACGATAGAAAAGCCAAGAATAGTCATGCATCTACAATAGGCCTTGTGAATATTACAATGATAATACTTATTATTCGCTGATAAGCGAGAGATTGTAAAATATAAATATTATGATTATATGCGGGCAGGTGTTAGGTGAGTAGAAGCTATTACAGGAGTGGCCTTTCCTTGTTTATTTTTATGTTGTATTGATTTTAAATTAACATATGAAAAAAATACATCATTTTTTTCCTGTGCTTAGATTATGAACGGTATCTTCATCTGTATATATAGAGACGGTATACTGAACTTCCGTACCATCTGTATCTTACCTCGGTATGTTCTGCCTACTTGTCGTATCAACATCATAATATCGAAACAAGCCAATGGAATGACCGCAAACAATTACTCCGCGTTCCTTGCGTCATTAACATCTAAAATAGTTCTCATTTGAATTTTAATTTAGCATATGTAATAAAAAGTGCTCACTTCAAAGCGATTATAAACTTCAATACACCCCAATTCAAGCAAAAAATGCTCGCTTGAACATGAATTTTGTATGACTTTTGGAAATCACCTAGACGGTACGCTTAACGATCGTCTGTATGTATCTACCGATAGACTACAAAGCCGGCTCCTTTAACGTCTCGATACATACACTCGTAAAGATAGTAAAACAGATGGAAAAAATATGATAACTAAATTTATTTTTTGCAGTGGTAACTTCATTACGACTAGATACTCTTATATGTTAATAGGACAGAACCTAGCGACATTATTTTTACAACTAGGCGTTCGTTTTATAATGTGACTGTTATGTCGAAATTTAATTCAACTTCAAATTTTACTTATTTCTCTGTCATGTTTTTAATTGGCTTTTATGAAAAAAGTGCCAACATCAAAAAGATTAAAAAATTTTAAAAATCATAATGAAAGGAAAAAATGCTCGGCGAAACAAATTTTTTGACACTTTTAATACGTAAATAAACGTATCGAGGGGTTCTAGACCCGTCGGTATAAACCGATGTACTTACATCAAAACTTGATGGTGGAGGTATCGGTAGAATACCTTAGTAGTCGGTCGGGAGACTTTTATCTTTAACGTCATACTGAAGCTATGTCATTTTAGAGCGTAGATATGTGTACCGAGACGTACGCTTCTCCTTGTTTCATATCGATGTACCTACCCAAAACTTGAAGAGAGAGCATTAAATTGTAAGGTAAAGTTGCTTGAAAATGTACGAGAAAAAAAATAAAAAATATTTTAATAAAAACGCACAACTTAGGAAGACGTCACTGGTTCATGTGAACCAACCAATTATGTGAGACTCGTGGAGGATATCCGGTCTGCTTACCGTAAACGAACCAATCGGGATAACTGACAGAGAAGAACCTCTGACGTCACACGCGGAGTTATTTAAGAAATACAAAACTTTAAAAAATCGTAGCGCCGATAATACAATATAAAAAAATATAAAAAAGCTTAGTTTAATGGGCTTTTAACCAATAAAAAATAAATAAAAAAAACACCGAACTTCCTCTTTGAGAAAAATAATCTTTGATTTTTTTCATGCAACTGGCGGGAATCACCATAACCACAACCGACCGTGTGTCAAAACCCAAATAAAAATTTGTATGGAGACAGGCGGCTCTAGCGTTCTGAAATATTCCCCCCAAAGTTTGAATACATTATAGTGAAAATTTAATTATAAATAAAATAACTTTGTTTCATGAACCACTTTTAAAGACACGACCCATTTTTAATATTTTTTCTATGAAATCTAACACTACCTTAAACACAATTACCCCCTGCCCGTATCCTACCCCTCTCCTACCCCTACCGCACCATACGATATATGATAGTTATATATATAATATAATATATATAACGCTTTCATTGTACCTCACACTGCAGTATTGTCAATTTGTGATCAATCAAATACACATGGTCAGCACAATCACCTTTTTCTAATTTTCCAGTATGACAGTGAAGGAATACAGTGTTAGTTCCAAATTGAGGCCGCGGCCGCACGCTCCAGATCCCGCCTCGGGAAGGAAGAAGAACGTAGTAATACAAACAAATCAATCAACGACACGAAACCCAAATACAAATAGGAAACATAAGGATAATTTGCCCGATACAACATGCACTCAAGGAACAGAAGAAAAACAATGCGTATCTATACCAAATCACAGAGGAACATCAAATTATCAAGACACTACCGGCAAAATTCCTAACACAGATCCTAACATGATCCCTATCGAACTCAGGTGAAATTACTTCTCGTCATAGTACTGAATTCCTCGCAAAAACCATTATCCTAATACCAACGGTAGAAACAATCCTATGCAAAGACCCTAATCGTCCTAACAATCTCTTAGACTTTAGAGCAGACGAAACGGGTCCTAGAGCATGGTCGGCGCTCAACGTATAGTTGCGAATTGAAATCAATATTTGGCCATTGAGGTATATAACTAGCGTAAACATAAGCGTTTGAAATATGGTGCCTCAATTTGCGGTCAATTGGCACATGTTTGATGGGACGGGCTTATGTCTGTTGCGAGCCATCTCCAGCTACTTTTCAACTTTTATCTCCTCGCAATTACTAAAATGCCTACATGTACGCTAAGATACTGCACAAACCGTTCGAAAACAGTTAAGAAAGTGGTGGTGCAAAGGATTTGTTCTGCGTACTGCCAGGGATTTTGAAAATACCCGCGTACTGAGAACTCTTTACAACTCCTTGGTCAAATTATCAAGACACTACTGGAAAAATCCTCAATTCAATAGTCTATTAACAAATAAAAACATACCACTGGACTCCCTCATCAAGGTATTTTCATTCCAGTAATCAGTGGACAGGTAAGGCATATGGCTCAGTGGAGTGACATCTTCCATCGTTCATTCAGTAATTACAATAAAAATGGAGACTGAAGACCCATTGTCTAAGTTATACCAAACAGCTTCCTATTGTATGCCAATGATTCCATTGTATTAATTCGCAAAATACGGTTCCAACGTATTATTGTAATCAGAGAACGTTAACCCTTCAATGCCCAATTTTTCTAATTCTAACTGGTTACGCCACATTTAATATATGTGTGTTACACGTTGAATTTATTTGCTGTTGTGAAATAATATAATAATAATCAAGGAACCAAGTCAAGTGCCCCTCCTTCCTGAACACAGGATCTGATCTGAAGCAATAGGGTGCCATAACTCCAGTACAAGGTAAGTGATTGCATTCATTGTATTAGGGTTCGGTGGCAAAGTAAATTAAGATAACGCATCCCGCGGACCAGACCAATTTCAAACGTTCATCTACCGGCAAGTGGCGCAATCACTAACTAAAAACATATTTTTGTGTACAACAACAGCAATAACAAAACATCACGCCATTTCCCCCGTAAGGATCGCAGAAAGGGTCGAACGCCTAACGCCGCTTTCTCTACATTCATTCATCTTCTCATGCACGCGCGCCGATTATTTCGACTTTTGACACGTCCATCTTCAAGTATTTGTTGGATTTGGTCATGCCGTGTCTTTGTCGGTCTTCCTCTATTTCTGCGTCCATACGCATACGCATTATAAATGTTCTTAGCCGTTCTTTCGCTGTCCATTCGCTCTACATGTCCAAACCAGCGCAGAGCTCCTATCTTGATTTTGTCGATAATGCTTGGCTCAGCTTTACATTATGTACGAATCTCAACATCTGTGCATCTATCGCACATAGTTTTTACCACACATTCGCCTGAGAGATCGCATTTCGACAGCATTCATTATTTATAAATTACAATATTTTTTATTTTTCTAAATACTTTTGTAGCCAAAGACTAAATTGGACTGAAAAGTATATAGTTTATTTAAAATTAGACTATCAAAAAAACTTTTGGTGAACCAGCAAGCAAGCCAACGTTTGGACAGGACAACGTCTGTCTGGTCCGCTAGTCTTTTTTATATAATAATTAAAGTTGCGGAAAAAATTATAACTTCAAATCATAAAAAAAATAACAAATAAATCACTCTTTGAACTTAAGCTAAATTACAATTTTGACAGAATACGTGCAACTTACTTTTTTTTTTTATTCATCAAAAAATTTAACCCGGTGGCGACTTTTTAAAATAAATTATAATGGTTAGTATGTATAGAATAAAATAAACTAGTCGCCGAGTGTTAAACATGTTATGATTATCGGTATGTGGCAGATCGTCTACATTGGGTATTGGTGGGTTAAACGAATCATTACTTATTTTATAAACATTCTGTGTCCGGGCGGATGGAGAATACAGAATTGTACGAAAAATATAACCACAATTCCGGACGAGAATTTCGACACGATGACTACATTATCATTTCCCTGTTCACCCTCAGTGGTGGATAGGGCACTGCATTGGCCCTACATTTATTTTTGAATTTGTTGCAACAAAGAAGAAAAACATTTTTCAGAGAGGAATACGGAAGTCTAGGCAATTACAGGGCGTACACTAATATACAAAGAAACTGGCAATATTTGTGTACATACTGTTTGTTTACCTAATAAAATAAATTAAAAAAATAAACATATTACAACAGAGAGGAAGAACATTTGCGAGAAGGTAATATATAAGTCTAGGCATCTACAGGGCTTATGACCTGTCATTGGCTGGTTTAAGTGGCCAGGAGTAGTCTTTTTTTCATACTCATTACTTAATTGTTAATACACCCAGACGGTATTCAAATAAACAATTTTTTTTCTTAAATAAATCTAATCTAACAATGTTTGAGTATGTCCAAATGCTTGCAGACTGGCTGGATTTCCTCCCTAGGGAGTTATTCATATTTAAATTTATTTCAACAGAGGGGGAAAACATTTTTGAGAAGGGAATATAGAAGTCTAGGCATTTACAGACTAAGAAGATCTAGACAAAGAAGCTTGTTTGCTTTGAAACCGGTCGGTGAAAAATAAAAAAATAGTGGTTAAAAACAAAGTTGTTGTATTTATTTTAATACAAACATTATAATTAAAACGCAATAAATCATGCGCTTTATTTGCGGAGTAGCGAATTAATTACATATTTTAAATTCGTGAAATAATATATTTAATTGTAATTTATGGTAGTTACAGCGATCCGTGAGGTATTAATTATAATAATGCAAATTTTAGAAATGGCAAATAATTTTACAATTTTACTGAACGCAAGGTAACGAAGCGGGTGTCGGCCCATTTCTTCTCGTTTATCTTAAAATATATGTTTGTTACAAAATTAAATATCTATCCATATCTACATATATATAAGGCGATGTTCGAATGGTTGTCCTCGGTGGACTGAATAACTACCGGACCGATTTACGTGCGGTTTTTCAGATAAATGTACATCTTTTATTTATTTTGACACTTTATATACATATACAATAAATATACACATAAGGGCGGGCATATTGCCTTAAGGCAATTTCTTCCTACCTACCCGAACCGTTCAGTTTGAGAAAATTATAAATACATGGACATATTGAATCTTACAATTTTATACAAAATTAAAAGCAAAGATTAACAAAAATATATATAAAAAAAAATATTAACACTATACTATGAAGAGAGGAGAGGGGATGGGAAGGAAAGAAGAAGGATAAACGAGTGAACGAGTAGTAACGAAGTGAAGAAAATCATATTTACTTCGTATTTGACGTCCATGTATACAGCGGAACTTTGGAACAACTATACGCAAGGAGCGTGGAATAAATTAAGGATCACGTATAACAACTCATACCGACAATTATTCGGATTGCCTAGGTACTGCAGTGCCTCTGAAATGTTTACAGCTGGACGAATAAACACCTTCGCTGCCCTGCTTCGCCAAAGAGCCTGGAGCCTATGGGAACGCCTAAAAAAGTATAATAACGAAATTCTCCAAGCCACTGCAGAGTGGATCCAATCACCGTTGTTCAAGCGATGGCGCGATATGCTAAGACCACCATAAGTGCTGCAATATAAAATTTTATTTTATGTTTATATTTATGTTTATTGTTATATTTATGTTTATTGTTATATTTTTGTTTATATTTATATTTATGTTCATGTTTATATGTTTATATGGTAGAATTGGCTCTGCACTTTATAGCCATTTTACTGGAATAAAAATTTAAATAAATAAATAAATAAATAAAATAAAGGAACAATTTAAATATTTAGATAGTGACATTTCAATCTTGACTTAAATGTAAATAAAGAAGGGGCGTCTACAACATTAGTGGGTAGATTATTCCACAATCGAGCGGCTACTACCGTGAAAGAGGAGGCAAGAAAATTAGAGCGATGACAGGGTATTAAAAGGGTTCTCTCGTTACTAGAACGAAGAGATAGTCCGTGTTGTGAAAGAGGTTGGATGAGCTCTCTCAGATAAAAGTTAGTGTGACCGTCGCCGGACTGGGTACTGGGCTCGATGCCGTACCTCGTCCAGCAGCATTTTCAGTAGTTATATTCCTGGCCGCTTACTTTCGCTTATTCAAGTACAGTCTACGGTCGTTAAAATTTTGGTCCTTCGAGCCGGATCATATTTGGTTTCGTAGGTTGGTGTTTTAAATTATTATATATTTTTTAAAAATAAATATTAGCGTTCTATTTACCCAAATATTTCAATTTTAGTGGCCATTTTCAACGAGTTGTAAATAACTCACAATTAGAAAATGGAAAATTAAGTTGGGGTAGAGTGGGGTTTGAGCCTCGGGCCCCTAGCCCGTGAGTCCGCAACACTAGCCACGGGACTACAACCCGATTTATTTAAAAATCCTTGAAAAAATATAATAGACAAACAATTCATCACACGACTTGGAATTCTTTGGGATAGATCTTCCGGCTTTTCGTAAATCTCTTCGCGACTAAACAGTGTGGGATGAAGTTGGATTGGCATTGGCATGTTGGATGGCAGTCCGTGTTGTGAAAGAGGTTGGATGAGCTCTCTCAGATAAACAGGCGAAGTGGGATTATTTAAAATATTGCGAAGAAGTGATAGAATGTGAATGTTTCTTCTGTGCCTGATACTGAGCGAGTGTAGTTAGTTGCTTATCTATCTTTGCCACGAGAAGGTTTATAGCTCATAAAATCTTCAATTTATTAAGTACAAAAAAGTTAGCAGCGTAAATGTTTTTTTTATCCATTACCAGGGTTGCGTTCGCCGAGAAGGCGTGTACAAAAAAATGGACGGATGTTATTTTTTTGTTTTAAAAAAAAAACTGTTTTTGAAGTTTACTAACATTCGCTTTTTATGGATCTCAATCAGATTATTCCATTGAATTCCTTATAATTTCTACCCATTTTTTTCTTTTTACTGAATTTTTGGTAAAAATAAAATAATATCAACTGACATTCGATACATTTTTGAAAATCGCATTTCTAACTAAAGTGCACCCCTGAGCAGAGTTTGACATTTGCTAAAAGAATTGTATATTTGAAAATGAATTATTTTTGGTTTAGGAATTCAAACATAAACAAGTACTAAGGTACCTACTTTAATTCACTGACAATGGGTGGTTTAAGTGGCTACTTTACACACTGTGTAACATTCACCATTCTGCCTATTTTTGAACATCTATATTCCTTAAATTCTTTCATCTGTTGATGTTTGTGAAGTTAAAGAGCTGAAACCTTTATTTATACGGGTGAGATTCATCTAATTGAATTATTTCACCAACATACTAGGCAACGCCTGAAAATGTTATTTTTTTCAATTTCTATACTTCTTCATGGACCAGGTAATTTATCAACAATATTTTGAATTTGTTCCTTCTCTTAAATGTTCTTCATCTCTTATGTAATATGTTAATATAAACAGCTCCCCAGGGAGTTGAATCCAGTTCTTGTCTACAAAAATTTGGACAAACTCAAAATATTGTTGCTATTTTAATGAGTTTAAGTATTTTATTTTTATATTTCTTTTATTTATATAGTAAATTACAATGAACTTCCATCAAAATTTTTCACTTCCAAACTTAAATGTTTTTTGTAATGATATCATTGTATTATACTAACATAGCACTGTGTGCACAAAAATTAACATAAATAAACAAATATACTGAAATCTAGCATTAGCAAAGAATTGCCGGGTTCAGATCGTGATTTATATTTTGTAAATTAATCAAAAATTTGGACAAACTCAAAATATTAAAATTAAATGTAAAAAGTATATATGTGAAAAATATTAGGTAATATATAGTATAAATAGTGAATATAATTAATGAAAATGTACATATGAAACAGTGAATAATATAATTTAGGATATTAATACCCGTATGCAGAGACAAAACTTAAGGTGAGGAAAGTACATTCTAATTTCAAATGCAGAGAATAACCCAAAGGTGAAGACAATAGAATGTACTTTCCTCACCTTAAGGTTTGTCTCTGCATACGGGTATAAGTGTATAATAGTGATAAAAAATGTTAGAATAAGTATAGATGTAAATATTGTGTTGAAAATATATATTAGACTATGTTAATCATAGAACTAAATAAAATAAATAATAATAATTATAATAATAAAAGCAGACAGAACCGAAGGGCATGTATGACAAGATGTACGAATGTGGAAGAAGCTAGGAATGTATGCCAGGATAGACGTGTGTGGCGGTCCATTCTTGCGCCCTTGAGGTGATTTTCACAAAAAATGGCGCTATATAAATTATCCAAACATATATACATATACCCCAATAGGGAAATGGCGTGATGGCAGTAGTAATAAATATGTTGAGAAAATTGTACAATATATTCAAAATGGCTGTATTTTATCACAAAGTTAAGTAACACATTATTCATACATATTCGTACAAATGATTGAAAGCGTACGGAATCTTGAACAAAAGATGACCTGAAATCCCGTCAGGCATTTAGAAATACCGTTCCGTGTATTCAGGCAGTGCGGCGTCTCTATTTTTGTTAAAATTATTAATTTTTTGACATTGCCTTTATTATAAATAACCAAAGATTGGATTAGATTTTAGAGTTAACTGTTTATTTAATCAACATTATTTTTGGTACGTGTATTTTGTACATACGCAAATCTGGATTTCTCCCAAAAAATAAATTGCAGAGTCATCTGCAGGCGATTACTAGTACTTAATTTAACTCGGAAGAGTCTTAAATACATAGATAAAGTAATATGCTAATTAAAAATACGTAACTTCAATATCAATACATAGATGGCGCTCCAACACGCTCGTGAATGGTTTCTCATTTAATAACATATATACAAAAATCAAAAATGTTACCTGTGTCGATATTCGCTAATAAGCGGAATGGGGAATGTTGTAGTACGTAAAGTGGCCACTTAACCCCCCAGCCAATGACAGGTCATAAGCCCTGTAAACGCTCGAATATCCATAATCCTGAATTTGAAAAAATTCTACCTCATTTAACATACTAAATGGTAATGTTACCATTTGGGACACTAAACTATTTATCGAATCGATTTCCGATTTTTTACAATGTCGAAATATTGTTTTACGTTCCCGATTTGTGAAAGTTTTGGATAATTCTTAGTCTCTAAAATTTGAGAGCAAGTCGTTATCGTTCTACAGTCTTCTCCGTTAGCGTGGGCAAATGATGTATGAGGTTTTTTATTTTTTCAGACATCAAAGTGGTCTAAAAATATACAAAAAATAACTTATGTTACACCATCTTGGTACACCATTTTGTGAAAAGGAAATAAATTATATCGTTATAGTATTCGTTACAATAAATACAGCATAAAGTTTCCGCAAACCAAGTTTTGTAAAATTTCTATTGAAAATATACGTAAAAACGGCAATTTTCAATAAAAAATTATAAAAACGCCATCTACGAATAATTACTTTGATATTTTCATTTAGAATCACCTTAATGCTCCAATTTTTACGGCGCGCAAGAAAACATTCTGTACCTCAGAGGCAGACGGATGCAAATCCAGAATTTGATGAAATGTCAATGTTAATATCAAGTTTATTATCATGTCTATTGATTTTAAAGAAATCTAAGTCTTACAGTGAAAGAACCAATGTATTTTTTTTTTTTTATTTAAATCTTAAAGTAGGGCACACATATCATACATATTGTTATGTGTGTTCTAATAATAACATTGCAAATAAATTTAATTAATAAATTGTTTATCACATATGTCTTGACCATTATTTTAAATTTTGATATGTTTATTTCTTCGTAAATATTTTTTTCCATTTCGTAATACTTTTTAATTGCTTTAAATAAAATTGAATTTTGTGACTTTGCCTTTTTCCTAAATGGAAGTCTAATTTTGTTCTTTTCTCTAGTATTGTGATCGTGTTCATGCTGGTTCCGATCAATTTTTTTCCAAAATTCTGTTTTTTTATTAGAGTTTATAATTTTATGAACAAATATCATTGTATTGTAAAATATTCTTTGTTTATATGTTAATAATTTCATTTCATTTACCATCGACTTTACCCTCGTATATCTGTTTTTTTTCAAAATGATTCTAAAGGCTTTATTTTGTAATACAGTTAGTTTATCTATGTTTTCTTTATTTGATAAAAATAAAATGCTACTACAGTAAGATATTAAGATACTGAAAATACAAATTAATGTTCTGAATAATTAGAAATCACCCAGAGAAAGTTTCGATCAAAAAACGATTCTTTAGGCTATTGTTGAACATTTGACATTTGGATTTGCAACCGTCTGCCTCTGAGGTACTACAGTATTTATTGTATCGAATTTCCCGTAGGGCTGAAGTTCCTCAAATTTTTAATGGTCTGTTGGACAAAAACGAACTAAAGCGACGTTATGTCACTATGCCATTAATCCCAATTCGCTTGAACGACTTCGTCTGCCTATCCCAAGACAATAAATAGTATTTATCGATGTGTATCAAATCTCAAGAAACGGAAGCTTCTATTGTCTCTGACTCTCCTATCCTCGCTCCTCACTCACTAGCCCAGTTTCAAGAAGATATTCAATGAATCTATTTGACTTCCGAGAAAAATTGAATAATTAAACATTTATTCAATAATTATTATTTATAATATAATATATAAAATAAGGGATTGGCGATGGCGCATTCTTTATTACGAAGAACTTTTAATCCAGTGTCTATTGATTTTTTTATTTTTATTATCAGATGGTTTGCGAATTCAGAAAAAATATTATTAAGGCATCTTAACTGTTCTTTTACTCTAATTTTAAAGTTTCTTTTAGTTTTTTCAATGTAGATCGAATTTTGAAAAAGAAGCTTGTTAACTTTTAAACCCGTCAGGGGAAAAAAAATTGCCGTTAAAAACAAAGTTGTTTATTTATTTTATTAAAATGAATAACCAAGGTCAGAGCTTCAAATATAAAATTTATACAAATTAACCAATCGTGTAACCTTCCACCACTAAGCCCCTACCTTTCCTAACCCCTCCCTCACAAATTTTGCGACATATCACTAAATATCATTAACCTTATTTTAGTGCATGTTCGAACATGGTGGTGTTTGCAGCCCCTTTAACTCTTTTAAAAAAAAAACTTTGTATACTACGGTGACGGCTAAGGTGATAGTGTATTTTCTTATTTGCAGTCCTGACGAAGAGAAGAGTACGACTCGAAACCGGTAGACGTAAAAAGTCGGTTAGTAGTTAAATACAAAAATTATATCTTTCCAAAAGGTTTGCGTTTTTTTTTTACGAAAGTCGACAGAATGGTAAATGTTACTGAGTGTATGCAGTGATCACTTAAACCAGCCAATTACAGTCCTGTAAATGCCTAGAAAACATATTTCCTTCTCAAAAATGTTTTCCCTCTATGTTGCAACAAATTTCGATCTAAATAGCTCGCAAGGGAGGCAGCCCAGCCTGTGTACAAACATTAGGACATACTTAGAACATTGATGAAAAATGATGTATTATTTGTTGGATCTAAACGTGACAAAATAATAAAATCTTAGTGATCCGGTTTACGGACGTCGGCGTCGGATGGTTGAGATTTTGATTAGAAGTTGTTCACGATTCGATAAGGCAAGGCATTGCTCTTAATAATCTCCGTTAGGTAATATAACAGTGACGGACTGGGTATAAAGTTCGGGTTCAATACCCCATGTCGGCATTGATCCGAAAATATTTTTTTGGAAAAAACACCAAATGATAGCTGAGCATAAGTTTTTGAGTATTATTCAATTAAAATCTATAACCTACTTCCACTATCTATTAAAGCAATTAGTAATGAGAAAATGTTTAAAAAGGCTATAAAAAAATGGATAATGGAGCTAGGTAGAAGTAAAATGGATTGTCTCATTCGCCCATACCAATGCTGAATCAACTGCTCCACAACTGTACGGATTATGTTAGGTTTTTGTTGTTTTCATTGTGTGTTTTGTAATATAAATAATATAGATGTATATAAATACCTTGTTTTTAAAACTGTCTGAATATTTGTTAATTATGTTTGTTTTTTAAGTGAGTCTTCTTTGTTTATTCTCAAATGTAATATAAAAAAAACTAAATTGTTAAGTGTCCTCGGCACGGGAAACCCCAGTGAGGTCACATTATTTTTATTATTAATTTATAGTTTGTAAGCGAAAAATATGAATAAATAAATAAATAAATAAATAAATCTGCTTCACGGTGTGTAGTGTGATCAATTAAAGCAGTCAATTCTGACCTTCAACAATATTTTGAGTTTGTCCAAATTTTTGTAGACAAGGACTGGATTCAACTCCCGGGGGAGCTGTTTATATTAACATATTACAACAGAGATGAAGAACATTTAACATAAGGTAATATGGAATAAATATATATAAATAAAGATTTCAGCTCTGTAACTTCACAAACATCAACAGATGAAAGAATTGAAGGAATATGGATGTATAAATATAGGCAGAATGGTGAATGCTACATAGTGCGTAAAGTGGCCACTTAAACCAGCCATTGACAGGTCATAAGCCCTGTAGATGCCTAGACTTCCATATTACCTTCTCTTAAATGTTCTTCATCTCTGTTGTAATATGTTAATTCTGACCTTTCTATTGGTCTCCACAATACATTACATTTGTTAAAATTAAAAGAAAATTTTGACAAAGATTTTAAGAAAAAACAAATTAAATGGTTAATGTGTAACAAAGCTTTATATTGATTATCATTTAATGTCATCTATTTTATATTTTATAAAAAAAAATTGTGTGAAAATTAGGTATGCTTTTAGTTGTTAATAATGTTTATATTACTTTATAAATGTATATAATTTCTCTAACGTTTTTCTTTGTAAAGGAAAAATAAGAAACCTGCCGACAAGCCGGTTTCGCGGTTTAGTGGGTTTCATTATTTTTCCTTTTATATTTTCTGTTCATGTTTTTTTTACCTTCTTTATTAATATTTTTTTATTTTTTTTAATGTGGTGTAATCTTTTTTGTTAAAAATGATATCACGTCAGGGTCACCAGTTACGTAGTGAAATCTGTTTCGTATAGTTATGATAATTGTATGGAATTATGATTTTACCAATGATTTGTTGCGTTTAGTTTTAAGAACATGTGTCGCAGAAGAATTTTGGGTGCGGTGGTTTAAATTTGTAAGGAATAAAGTGATAAAAGAACGGACGCAGCAAACAACTGTCATCAAGCTGAGGCGATGCTTGGCCACGCGCTGCGGATGCCTTTTGAGGGCCTTAACCACGCTCGTCTACTTTACAAGGCATCAGGTTCTCGGCGTCCTGGACGTCCACTGCTGACTGTTCGTCGGCCGTTCGTGTCAGAACTACGGGACGCGAACCTGACTTGTGAGGATGCACAGGAGCTGGCAGCCGACAGAGATGCTTGGAGGATCATCGTAGACAACATATGCTCCAATTAGAAAGCGGAAATGGAATGATGTTTTGTTGCGAGGTGGTTTTAGTTATATTTATTTATTTATACATTTTATCATCAATGTTGTGTTCACTTTGCCCAGCTAACAAGGGTACATACCCCGTCCCAAGTTAGGCAATTACATTTTAATACATGATAATAGTTTACAAGTCAATAGAAAGCACTGACTAATCAAATATAAACTTACTCGTACTCACATTTTGTTACATATACATACACACATACACACATATACATATTTAAATACATAAAAATATGTATCCTTAAGGATACATCGCTAAGAGTTAAATCAATTTATATTATAAGAAAATATCACATACTACGAATACCGATAAAAATATATGAAATTGATTTAGAATAATTAATTATATTTTCAAAATCCAAATGGATATTGTGGAATGAAATAGAAATGTTTTCAAACAAAACTTTTTTTAAATACAATAGAAAAATGCGACATGTTTGGTAATGATAAAGAGGAACTTCAGCCCTACGGGAAATTGAATGCAATAAATGTTTTCTTGCGCGCGGTAAAAATTACAGCATAAATTTGTGCGGCAAAGTTTCCTGAAAATGTCCGAAAAAATAAAAAAATTTTAAAATTAAAATTAAAAACTGATTTTATTTATTTATTTATTTATTTGTTCACACTCTTTATCAAAATACAATTCCATATTCACTTTGCCCAGCTAACAAGGGTACATACCCGGTTCCAAGCTAGGCAATTACATTTTTATATATTATAATAGTTAACAAATTAATATAGAGCACAGACAAACAAAATATAAACTTATTCGGATACACATTTTGATTCATATACATACAGACATACACATATATACACACATGTATATATAAATATACACATATATACACATGTACATACACACACACGTACATACACCCATGCGCATACACATACATACATTCATAAAAACATAGACAATTTATTTATGCGAAACTTCATGGTTGTCATCTATAAATATATATTTTTAAAATTATTCCTTATTTTTTATATTTTATTTTTGACATCCAGTAAGGTTCTCCAATCCGTGGCATGCATCAACTTTTCTGACTCCCTACGACCAATGTCACGAAAGAGCGAGGTCAACACCTTCCGTAACTTGACAACACTCCCGTCTTTCCACGATTCTGGCAAAAGGTAATGGACCTTTTTGCCTACGTTATAGTGTTGTTTCGAATTACTTTGAATGATGTCACTGGTTCATATGAATCAGCCTATGATATGAGAGCTATAGAAGATTTTCGGTTTGCTTGCCATGGATTGACCAATAGGAAGAACTGAATGAGAATAAGCGGAAAAGAACCTCTGACGTCGCAAGCGGAGTTATTTCAGAATTACAAAACTTTTAGAAATCGTAGCGCTGATAATACGATATATTAAAATTAAAATTTGGCTTTGTTTAATAGTCTGTTAACATAAAAAAAACCACTGAACTTTCTGATTGTGACGTCAAGATTCATGACGATGTTTTATAAAAATTTCAACGTTTTAGAACAAAGTTAAAAATTAACATGAATCGTGACGTATTAGGGGCGTGGCCAATGAAATGACCGTTTTTGCCGGAATTCAAAATTGCAAATTTAAAAATACTTTTTGTGCTACTATTAAGTAGCCATTTTTGTTTTTGCTAGACAGTATTTCAAAGACTCTTATTACTTTAAAAATGTAAAAAAAACGTGATATTTCCCTATTACCAAATAAAGCCTAAATAAAAAGCGTTCAATTGCTGCCGAAATTTCAATGTTTTATTTTTAGGTTAAAGAGTAATAAAAATACAATGAGAAGAGCCATTTCTACGCCGCGTTTCGGTAAATGAAATAAAATGGCGGTTTCATGGATCATTATCGTTAGGAAATTCTTTACTTATAAATAAGAAATGGTGACAGAAATATTCATAAAATACGGCACGTAATCTGTGCGTAACGTCAATTATCTCGTGGATTTTTATTTATGGATCTTGTTATTGTTTTAATTCATTTATTTATTGTGATTCTGCAGCTGACTGTGACTGCTGATGCTGCCGTGCTTCTTGCTAGCAGCAAAGAAGACCCGCAATTCTCGGTAACAAAAGTCTACGATGTATGCAAGAAAGGCGATTCGCTAATGAATGTTGATAAATCGAAAGTGACGGGTTTTGAAAGGGATAAAAATATAATAAATCGGGTTGTGGTCCTGTGGCTAGTTCGAATCCCACTCTGCTCCAAATTTATTTATATTTTGTAATAGTGAGTTATTTACAACTCGTTGAAAATGGCCCTAAAAATTAAATATTTGGGTAAATCATAAAAACGCAAATATTTATATTTGGTTAAAAAAAAAAAAAAACTAAATGTGAGATCAGTGCGGACGGAGATTCTCAGTGTGGACGGAGAATCAGGTAGAAGAATTTGTGCATCTGGGAAGTATGTTTACTAGGGATGGAAAGGAGGGTGAGTGCCGGGAACAGGGTGAACGGTGCACTGAAATCTACTTGGGCAACAAATGTTTATCGCGGGAGGCTAAACTAGCAGTTCACAATGGAGTTCTAGTGCCAACTCTAATGTATGGGAGCGAAGTATGAAATTGGAAAAATCATGATGAAAGTATGTTAAATGCTGTCGAGATGCGATCCCTCAGGCGAATGTGTGGTAAAGCGATGTATGATAGGTGCACAAATGTCGAGATCCGTGAACTGTGTAAGGCCGAGACATGCATTATCGACAGAATCAAGAAAGGGGTGCTGCGTCGGTTTGGACATGTAGAGCGAATGGACAGCGAAAGAACGGCAAAAGGATCTACGATGCGAATGTTGATGGATGCACAAAACGAGGAAGACCGAGAAAGACATGGCACGATCGAGTCCATCAAATACTTAAGATGGACATGTCAGTCAGGAGTAGGAATAATCGGCGTGCGTGCATGAGAAGATGTATGAATGTAGAGGAAGCGAGGTCTGTATGCAAGACAGAGTGATATGGCGTTCTATCCTCTGTGCCTAACCCTACGGGGTAACGGGGTGATGGTTTGTTTATTATTTCATTTAAAATAGAATCTGATAAAGTGATTTGATAAGGTGACCATATTGGAGAATTATAATCTAGTTGGCTTCTAACTAGAGATGTGTAAAGATATTTTAATGTGTTTATATTATTAAAATCTTTTCCGGTTCTAAGTATAAATCCTAATAATTTTACAGCTTTGTTAGATATTTTAATAATGTGCTCTTTAAATAATGATTTTGAATCGAACAAAACACCCAGATCGCTCACGGTAGAAATATCAGTAATTTTAATTTGATTTAACATGTAATTAAATAGAATCGGATTTTTTATTTTATAGAATCTCATAGCTTGACATTTGCTTATATTGAGTCGCAATTTATTTTGTTGGCACCAGATGTTTAATTTTGACAAATTATATGGACAAAATGTTACAATCGTTAATGTTTTTTATCTCTTTGAATATTTTCATATCATCTGCAAATATGAGAACATGTATTGATATGTCAATGACGGGGCTTGTTTGGTTAGTTACGGAAAAACGTATCTCAACACGCCAGCGTTGATTTCTTAATAGTAATTTATAGAAACTTTCCTAATAGCGCAATAACATAAAGATAGCAACCATCGCATGCATAATGGCTTCAATGGCTGGATCAGATCTTGGTGCGGTAAAGTTGTACCACGGCCAATAATAGACAGGCCAAGTGCTGTTGGCTATTGGCGCGTGCAATGCCAGTCACACTAATGTAGGTATTTTAATAATATCTATTACAAGCGGACCCAATAGACGTTGTCCTGCCCGAACGTAGGCTTGCCTGCTATCATCTTGGAAAAAAAAATCATCTAGGTACTTGTTTTCGTGATTAAATTCAAAAAATAAAAATTGCTGATATTCAAAAAATATTGAATTTAAGTAGGTACTTGTTTATGGTTGAATTCCAAAACATAAAAAAAAAAAAATTCAAATATGGCATTCTTTTTGCAGACGTCAAACTCCGGTCTTTTTTTTTCCCTTTATTAGGGCCTTCTATCAAAACTTGATAACATCGGCCAAAAACAAGTTACATTAAAAAACATAAGAAAAACGAAAACAAAAATATATATTTAAGAACCAAAATTTATTTACGAGTAATTCAAACAGATCAAATCAAAGAAGGAATAGTGTGTTAGAAATACCACATTGTAAAACGAGGCTCGCACAGAGACATGCATATTTTATATGCCCAAAAATGTTTAATTCTTTTTTTACTGATAATATTTCATTGATTCCAAACTTTCAAAATTTTCCTTCTTTTAAAAAACATGCACTATCCTGGATTCAAACTAAAGATACAGACTCTGTTTTTTTTCCATGATTTATTTTGTTGCCCTTTAATAATAAGGAATATTTTTATGTTTTATTACGATATTTTTTATTTCCTTTTTGAATTACTATAAAAAAAAAAAACCATATTACCTTTTACAGAATATTTTATTTTTTCTTTCTTATGTTGTAGAAAAATATTATAACTGTAAATTCATTGACATTTTCTTGTATACCCACGAACAGGCCATGCCTTTGTGGGATTTTTCGTTTACTATTTTTCTATTAATATGTATTTCGTTGACATGTAATTATGCTTTATTTTTTTAGTACTCTGTTTTATTATTATGTTTATTTTAAGAAAACAAACAAAACAAAAAAAAAGAAATAACAATATAGATACAAACAATAGACAACAAAAATATAAGTGCAAGAATAACATTAAAATATCAATTGTAATAATAATAAACGCATATCCAAACCAACAAAAATTTCAACATAAATTGAAATAGGCACTAACTGAAAAACCCACCAAAACCTGATAGTGCCTATTTAACAGAAAAGAGAAACTTACAGTAAAATTAGAAGGAAGATAGAACTTAATAACTAGAAAAATAACCACAAAATATTAACAAATATAATCTTATATTAATGATAAATTATAACTATTAAAATTAAAATTAAAAATTAAACACCAGAAGTAATAATGACGTTAAAATATTTTACATAAACCTTAAAATATAAGATAAATTTATTGTAAAAAAATAAAGAATTAATTTAAACATAATTATTTCAATGAAACAATTATTACAAATCATAATAGGGAACAATTTGAACTTAAAAAAATAAAAACAGAATTGATCAATAATATGCTTTTCCTCGGTCACTACAGGACCAATTATGGTGCACAGTCGCCTTTGCCCAGAATGATCAGGCGGGTGAACGATCATCAAGATCTTGATTATTATGGTGTAAGGATGTCTTTCTTTACAAATCAGCTAAAGAATCTGTATAGTTAGCCTATGCTTTTTACTTAATCTAAAAAATCTATCATCTGTCTTTGCTGCTTATTTCTGTTCCTTATATTTTTTTATTCCTTTGTAAAAATTTCTTTTAATTGTAATGTTTATAATGGACTTTGTCCGTAAATAAATAAATAAATAAATAAATAAATAAATAAACAATTTGTACAAGAAAAATCAAACTCCGGTCGTTTCACTAACAAAGTGGTGTACTTATGAAGGAATACGATATTTAAAAATGAATTGAATTCAATTAACATATTACAACAGAGATGTAGAACATTTAATATTTGAACATCTATATTCCTTTAATTCTTTCATCTATGGATTTTTGTGAAGTTAAAAAAAATACATTTAAAATGCGCGTCTTAAAACATACTTTTTTGTCTTATACTTAGTTTCAATAAGAAAGTCTTATTTTATTTTATCTCTAATTCTTAATATTTTGTATACGTTTATATTTTCGACACTTGTGCAATAATATTTACACACGTGTCCATCCTCATTCCGACATAACACCCACTCACCCACCCTCTCACACGCTTACACTCACACAAACACACTAGCATGTATTGTACGTGAATTTAATGTATTTCTGTGGATATCTGTCATTGGTTTTATTCCCTGTATATTTTATTTGTTATATATTTGTTACATGTATTACTTTTGATATCCCCAATAACTTTTATTTATGCGGTGAGATTCATCTAATTGAATTATTTCACCTACATACTAAGCAACGCCTGAAAATCTTTCTCTACTTCAATTCTATACTTCTTCATGGACCAGGTGGATTTATCAACATATCAATTGTTTCAAAATAAATAACGTGTGTTCTTTTTATGAAAAAATGTTTGTTTAACAGGCTGATAGCAGGCAAGACAACGTTCGGACAGGACAACGTCTGTCGGGTCCGCTAGTAATTAAATAAAATAGCTGGTATCGGCGTTCCAGTACATGACTTCGATTTTACATTTGTAGACATAAAATGGAATTATTTTTCAGCAAATTCCACGCATGCCTTCTAGCGGAGATGTAATAATTAAGTCTGAAACCGAGCGTGACGATTTGCATACGCGAAATAAGATTTACTAAAATAACAATCACAATGAAATTCATACATCTTCTCCCGGGGAAAAGGTATTATCAAAATCCTACATAAATAAATACTCGGCGGGCCTTACTTATTAGATTCCTTATACCAGGTATACATTAAGAAATAACTATATCCAGTTTAACTATTTATAACCGATATAAAAAAAAGCTTACTTATAAAAATATCCATTACCTAGAATAACAATTCACAGGTTATATCGTGCTTATTCTTTTTAACAATATTTTGAGTTTGTCCAAATTTTTGTAGACAAGGACTGGATTCAACTCCCTGGGGAGCTGTTTATATTAACATATTTATTTATTTATTCATTCAAAATTACAAAATTAAATATTTATAAACTTATTAAGGCTTTTGAGGCTATGCCCGTGCCAAGCCACAATAAATAACAATAAAAATACATAGTAAAATTAACTAGATCAAATTATAATGACATAGAATCACAATCTAGAAAAAAAGGTAAATGTAATAAATAATCAAATTCCAAAGAATACAATGCAAAAAAGATAATCAGAAATAATTTTTAAAATATAAATTATACAAATTAGGAATCACACATAATCAAATATACAAAATAGTGGTATCATTAAAATGAAAAAAATAATAGTAAAATATAGTAGAATTTAAAAAAAATAACACAAAATAAGAGCATGATTTAAATCAACAGAAAAATAGTATATTTATATATATAAAAGCATAATTGAAATGATAATTGAGGTATGTTTTCTAGAAATTCACTCAATTATAGTAAGAAATATAAGGAATAGGAGCAATAAATCATATGCCAAATAATAGTACGTACTAAATTAAATAATACAAAAATACGTAATAAGAAAAACATAAAAATTATCAATATATATAAAAAGCAAATAAAAGTAAAAGAGTATGGAAGGAAAGCAGATTTGTAAATTTTTGCTAATTTCGTACTTTAAAAAAATTGACAACCTCGTCCCTATTACAACAGAGATGAAGAACATTTAAGAGAAGGTAATATAGATGTCTAGGCATCTACAGGGCTTATGACCTGTCAATGGCTGGTTTAAGTGGCCACTTTACGGACTGTGTAACATTCACCATTCTGCCCATATTGGAACATCTATATTCCTTCAATTCTTTCATCTGTTGATGTTTGCGAAGTTAAAGAGCTGAAACCTTTATTTATGCGGGTATAATTATTTCAATGACACAATTATTACAAATCATAATAGGGAACAATTTGAACTTAAAAAATTAAAAACAGAATTGATCAATAAACAATTTGTACAAGAAAAATCAAACTCCGGTCGTTTCACTAACAAAGTGGTGTACTTATGAAGGAATACGATTTTTAAAAATAAATTGAATTTAATTAACATATTACAACAGGGATGAAGAACATTTAATATTTGAACATCTATATTCCTTTAATTCTTACATCTATGGATTTTTGTGAAGTTAAAAAAAAAGCATTTAAAATGCGCGTCTTAAAACATACTTTTTTGTCTTATACTTAGTTTCAATAATAAAGTCTTATTTTATTTTATTTTATCTCTAATTCTTAATATTTTGTATATGTTTATATTTTCGACACTTGTGCAATAATATTTACACACGTGTCCATCCTCATTCCAATATAACACCCACTCACCCACCCCTCACACGCTTACACTCACACAAACACACTAGCATGTATTGTACGTGTATTTAATGTATTTCTGTAGATATCTGTCATTGGTTTTATTATCTGTATATTTTATTTGTTATATTTTTTACATGTATTACTGTTGATATCCCCAATAAATAATAAAAAAAAAGAGCCGAAACTTTTATTTATGCGGGTGAGATTTATCTAATTGAATTATTTCACCTGCATACTAGGCAACGCCTGAAAATGTTATTTTTTCAATTTCTATACTTCTTCATGGACCAGGTAATTTATCAACAATATTTTGAGTCCAAATTCTTTATTATTCTTTTTAAACGGTCAATATGTGCGCATGCGCAGTAACTTTTATAACAACAACAAACGTCAAAGTCAAATCGAGACTACTGTCAGTGTTATGGATAACATGGAGAAAACCGTTAGAAAAAAAAATCAAAATAGGGAAGACGAGGAAAAGGTAAAAACGAGTTCTTTGGTTTATTCGTGTTTCTTTTTTTATCGCAATCATTTTTTTAATTTTTTATTTATTTATTGGGGATATCAACGGTAATACATGAAACAAAAATATAACAAATAAAATATACAGAGAATAAAATCAATGACAGATATCCACAGTAATACATTAAATACACGTACAATACATACATTAGTGTGTTTGTGTGAGTGTAAGTGAGTGAGAGTTATAAATTTGTTGATATTGTTTTAACTTTGCTGGAATTCTACTCGTCCATGCGCTTTGTAGCTGCACGATGATTGGTTATCTAGCTTTCATATATCAAATTTAAAATACCTAAATTTTGTAAATGGGGTCTAGAATTCCAATCGTATATGCGCTTAGTAGCTGCAAGACGTGTTGTAATCTTACTCCTTTTTATTATTCATAACTTTTAAATGTTTAAATATCATTAATACATTAAATTAATTTGTCAATTTTGAAAATGTGTAAATGGGGACTAAATTTCTAACTGTCTATGCGCTCTGTAGCTGCAAGACGTCCTGTAATCTAGCTCATATCTGTTATAATTTTTGATTGATCTGAATTGAAAACGAGGAACTAGAATCCCAACCGTCCATGCGCTCTGTAGCTGCAAGACGTACTGGGATATTTATTAATTGTACAGCGCCCTTGAGGTGATTTTCACAAAAATGGCGCTATATAAATTATCAAACTATATATATATATATAGAGGGTGGGTGAGTGGGTGTTATATTGGAATGAGGGTGGACATGTGTGTAAATATTGCACAAGTGTCAAGTGTCGAAAATATAAATATATATTTAAACACATACAAACATATAACATTTCAGATATTATTAAAACAAATTATTAAAAAAAACTGATTAACTATCCATTTTGGTTACTGAAAAATACGACTTTTGACATATCGCGTGCTCATTCCAGTGTTATACCACATAATGTGCAGGTATAAGTCTCAATAGTCTCTATCCCAAATTTAAACCGAGTTCAACTCTATGCAAGGTTTATAAGTAATACTTTTTGCTATACCATCATTATTCTACCACTATTCTTAAGCTTAACTTTATATCCCATTTATAAGTAAGGCCCGACGTTTGACAATCGTCAAAGGCCTTTATGCTGGACTCATTCGTCTTCGAATCGTATGCGACTCCCGTAATTTAACGAGTGACTGTTATCTTGAACCATATATTTATTTATTTATTTTATTAACATAAACGGCAAATCTGTCTTTTACAAATATTTATAATATTAACATATTTGGCTGAATATTTTATTTAAAAAAAAAAAAACATGAATATTGAAAACAAGAATTAAAAATATTTAAAAAAAATCACACCAAAAATTATACAGCATATTCAGTAGAAAGTTTAAATAATAAAACATTCTACAGTAAAACAACAAGAAAACATAAGTACTATTTCACACAGCTGGGCAAAGTGAACGAAAAATTGTATATGAAATCCATGAATAAATAAATATATTTTTTTTTTTTTTTTTATATATTTGGACCCCTGTATTTAGTAGCCTTACGTGTCATGTACAAGGCTAAGGTACTCGGAAAAAAAAAGTTTTTGTTTGTCTTGGAAATGGGATGTTCGATCACTGATTTTGGTTTATTACCTTTATGAGTCCAATCACCATTGTTGCAAAGTTCAAGAACAACGGCGCATGATAACTACTTTTTACTACAGTGTGGATATCTGTTAAGGATATTCCATCTTTCCTGCATTCTGCTTCAAGATTATGGCGTTGCAAACTGAAAAATGGGCACTGAAATAACAGATGTTCTATACTCTGTGAAGAAATATCATCGCATGGACAATAGTCATCATTCCTTAATTTAAACCTATATAGATAACTTCTCATAGCTCCGTGTCCGGTAAAAATTTGAGTCGTTTCGAAAGTACTTTGGTGATGATGACGGAAGTTTGTAAATATAATTACCATTCACCATGTTTGAAAAAGTTCAAAAGGTTTGTTCTATAGGAACAATACCCTACACTAAATATATCAGATACGTGGGAATAACTATTGCCAAATTCATGAAGTCTATTTAATACTGCATTAAAAGTATACACTGACCGTGAATTGTTGCTACAAAACGGTGGCACCTGTCTAGTCATTCTTCCAGGCACCCTGAAGTTGATGAGAGACAATAGTTCAGGGCAATCCCATATTGAATTTACAATTTTGAATAAATTTAAAAGGTCTATAATTTTTCTTCTATTGTTAAGTTTTAACAAATTTAATGTTTTTAGTAAAAAATCGTAATTTAAAAATTCATGACTGATTCAAAGTTTAAAATTTATATACCGTAAGAATTTTTTTTGGACCCTTTCAAGAGAATTTTGGTGACAGTTGTAGTAAGGAGTAAGGAGTCCATATTGTAGAGTTATACTCTAACTGGCTTCTCACTAATGAAGTATACATCAACTTCAAAGTCCCTATGATGTGCCTATATATGCGACTGAAGTCGATTGAACACCAAACGACTTTATCTCGAATGCCCCAAAGCACTCGACATTGACAATCGAATGCGACATTCTAACTTCAGCTGCCAAAGTTTCTTCGCACAAAACGCTCGCCATTCATGTTTAAATGACGAGTATTTTTATTGTATTTTAACTTAAAATTTACAACATTGATATATGTTATGATGTTGGTGTATCAATAAATGTGCAACTGTACTTTATCGATCAACAAATGATTTGAGAAACATATGTTTATTTTATTTTATTTATTAAGAAAAAACAACAGTTGTAATATAGAATACAAAATATAAAAAATAGTACATACATCCAGTTAAAGTTTTTCACAAATATAATGAGAGAACATGTTACACAGTAAAGAGAAAAATAATATATTTTATAAGACATGAGAAAAAAAAGAGCTCTTAAGAAGGTTAGGGGATGAGGAAATAGAGTGGAGGAGTGGAGGAGAGGGATTTTCATAATATAGTTGACCAATTCAAAATTTTGATATTATAATAAAATAAACATAATTAATGAAACATAAACTTATTACACACTGACAAATGTTTCATTTTACAGTGATTCAAAAAGTTTTTTTTTGAAGTCACAAAATTTTGTATAAAAAATATCTGAATGGGGACAAAGTAAATTAAATTTGGAGCAGCTACGATAAATAAACGAGTTTTGAACATATTTTTTTTTGGGCAATGAATTAAAAAAATAAATAAACTTGTGTTGACGTTACGGGACAATTGATTGAAATACGCTCCGAGAGATATGGACTATCGATAAAATAGTTTAAAATTTTGAAGAGGAAAGACAGATCAGAAATGCTTCTACGTTTAGTGAGGGATCATATAATATGGTCTAAAAATTTATTTGATAAGTATTAAATATTTCGCATAACACGTAGATGAGTGTTATGTTAAAGGCAAATAATAATTATGAATGTTGCAGTGTTTCAGTGCAACATTTTCTTTATTTTATTTGAGCCGTGTTGTGGTCTCGTGGCTAGTGTCTCGGACTCGCGGCTCAAACGTCCTCGGTTCGAATCCCACTCTACCCCAACTTGATTCCTATTTTCTAAGAGTGAGTTATTACAACTAGTTTATATTTCATATAAAAAATATCCAAAGGATTGAAAGGTTGGACTAGAAACTAAAAACGATAAAAGTTTAAATGAGGAAGGAGAGCCATAGATAAATACGTATTTGTTTGTGATGCCACTTTTTCTTTCGTTTTCGTAATTAAATTGAGATGACCACACGACAATAATCGAGTAGGTGACAAAATGTCATATATTTCTAGCATAAGGCTTCTAGATGGTAATTTTCTGTAATAACTATAAAAATCCCCAAATAAAATAAAATATACAACATTTTAATAATCGGCATTTCATTATGACCTAGAGTTCTAGACAACACGCATCATGTTAAAAAAATTTCTAGCAATGAGGAACTTCAGCTCTACGGGAAATTGGATACAAAAATGTTTTCTTGCGCGCGGTACAAATTAGAGCATTAAATTTTACGGCAAAGTTTCTTGAAAATGTACGAAAAAAAAAAAAAAAATATTATAATAAAAATACACTACTTGGAACAACGTCACCGGTTCATATGAACCAACCAATGATATAAGAGCTATGAAGAATATCCGGTTTGCTTATCGTAAACGAACCAATCGGAAGAACTTTTTTTTTATTTTTTACAATATACATGAGATAAAACAGAGTATTAAGGAAAAAGAATAATTACATGGCATTGAAAAACATATTAACAGTAAGAATAGTAAACAAAAAAATCCCTCAAAGGCGTGGCCTGTTTGTGGGTATTTTATTTTATTAATTTTTTTATTTTATTTTCTTTTATTTAGGAAACATATAGTACATTTACAAAGTTTAATATTTTACACAATTAGACTTAATTCTAGTAGACCAGTGAAGTTTCCATATTATAAAGCAATTATATGTTAGGTTAATTATGAAAGTATAAAAAACAGAAGGAAAAAGAAAAACATGAATGAAAGTTGTTTAAAAATTAAAATTTCAGTGAAAAAAAGATATTTTAAAGTTTGTAGTTTGTAGTAAGTATTTACAAATGGAAATAATATTAAAAATGAAGAAAATTTGAAAGTGTTATTAAAAATTAAGAATTGATATAAAGAATGAAAAACATGCTCAGATGTAAAAATAAAATAAAATAGTAATAACATTTAAAAAAAAAAAGGAAAAACATAACTAACTAACTAACTAACCATCACGCCATTTCCCCAGAGGGGTAGGCAGAGAGGATAGAACGCCACACCACTCTGTCCTGGCACACTTCCTTTGCTTCCTTCACATTCATACATCTTCTCATGCACGCACGTCGATTATTCCGACTTTTCACATGACCACTTTCAAGAATTTGTTGTACTCGATCATGCCATGTCTTTCTCGGCCTTCCTCGACTTCTACAACCAGACACATTCGCATCATAAATCTTTTTAGCCGTTCTTTCATCATTCATTCGCTCCACATGACCGAACCATCGCAAAAGACCTTTCTTAATTTTGTCGATAATGCTTAACTCAGCCTTGCATTCTGCTCTAATTTCGACATTAGGGCACCTATCATACATTGTTTTTCCGCACATTCGCCTGAGGGATCGCATTTCAACAGCATTCAGTCTACTTTCGTCCCTTTTTTCCAACTCCATGCTTCACTTCCATACATTAGGGTTGGTACCAGAACTCCATTATGAACTGCTAATTTAGCCTCTTGCGATAGACACTTATTTGCTACGACAGACTTTAAGGCACCATTAACTCTGTTACCGGCACTAACCCTCCTTTCAATATCCTTGTCCATATTTCCATCTCTAGTAAACATACTACCCAGATATACAAATTCTTCGACCTGTTTCAAACTATCTCCATTTACTACAATCTTACATTCAGTCATAGTTACATTTCTTTCAAAGACCATGACGTTCGACTTTTGCACATTCATTAGCAAATCACTCTCCTTGCACACTTCGTAAACCTTTGTAACCAAGGATTGCAGTTCCTCTTCGCTGTCAGCTAGGAGGACTGCGTCATCGGCGTACAGAAGGCAACTGACAGTTAAATTACTCATTTTCGCTCCCACATCCATACTTTTCAATTCTTTCATACATTTATCCATGTATATGTTGAATAACCACGGTGACATTACACATCCCTGTTTGACTCCTTTAGGGATGTCAAACCAGGAAGTTAATGACCCATTTACCCTTACACACGCTACACTATCTTTGTACAAGGAAGCAATAGCGCGGACAAGGTTGTCACTCACTCCATACTCCGATAGAACCATCCATAATTTTTTCCTATCAACTCGATCAAATGCTTTTTGCAAATCAACAAAAGCGCAAAAAAGCTTCTGGTTTTTCGCCAAAAACTTTTCTGTCATATTGCGTAATGCAAATATTTGATCCATACATCCTCTACCATTCATAAATCCACTCTGTACATCCCATACTTTCTCCTTGGTCACGTTTCTTACTCTTAACATAAATATACAAATATTTATTTTAAGGGATTCAAAGAAACGGTGAGAAGAATCTTTAAGTGAAATATAAGACAATAAATTTAGGTCAATTTAAAAAACATTTTCAAAATTAATGACACATTATAGTAAGAGCAGCAATATATTGATAAGTAATTAAAAGTAGTTTAAAAGTATAAAAACATGCCAATACAGTAGAGAAAACATAAAAAATAAAGAAGGAATAACAAGTATAGCAAGTAATCTTTAAAATTTTGAAAAAGCAATATAAGGAGAAGATTTTAAACCAAGAGAAGTCGATAAAATTTCATTAAAGCGATTAAAATCGCTACTAAAGTAGTAATACAAATTTCAAAAAAGAAATTTGATTTATAATAATAATATTAATGTATGTAATTTGAGTGATATAAGAGAAAAGGGGGCCAACGGGAGTTTTATTCAAAAGTTTTCGATACACTATTTTTAAATAATTGTAATCCTGTATGATAGATAGTATACAGAAATGTTTATGAATTTTTCGCTCCTGTAATAAATAGACAGGTATAATATAAGAAAGCGAAAAAAAATATTCTGTAAAAGATTAGGGGGTACTTTCTGAGTTTTTACTAATTAAAAAAGGAAATAAAAAATATTTAAAGAAAACATAAAAATATTCTCTTTTAAAGGGCAACAAAACATATCATAGATTTTTTTAATTAATATCTTTAGTTTGAACCCAGGATAGTGCGTGTTTTTCAAATGAAGGAAAAATTTTAAAGCTTGGGAATAACGAAACATTATCAGTAAAAGAGGACTGACAGAGAAGAACCTCTGACGTGACACGCGGAGTTCTTTCAGAAATACAAAACTTTAAAAAATCATAGCGCTGAAAATACGATGTATGAAAATTAAAAATTTAGCTTAGTTTATTAGTTTATTAACAAATATATATTTATTTTTTAAAGACACTCTTCCTCATTCCTAGGCGGGTTGGGAGTCAGCTCTTTGTGTATGCTTCCATCCTCAGTTATGTGAACTCCTAAGTTTCTAGATCCTCCGCCCATTATTATTGAGAGGCCGATCATCGGATCAATGGTGCGATTATTAATATTTCAATTATTGTAAAAAAATATCCAGCTTGTGCGGTATACTTTACTGGTAGTTTTTATACAAAACGACGCGACGTCTCGCAAACAAAGGGGCCCAGCCGTTACCTAAATGCATGAGAAGTCGGTTACCTTTCTTCAGTGTGTGGAGCCGAAGACAATGGGCACTTACGTGGCACCGCATATAAAGGCCGTGCGACACGGATCGGAGAACTGATCAGAAATCTACATCTATTACTATGTTTCATAGAACGCAAGCGATGTTGGTTAGCAACAAATTGGCGGCCATTTCGTTTTGTTTGACAACATACAAATAACTGTTCTATCGGACGCTTTTGTCGCTGTGCTTGGCTTTGTTTGTAAATAACTTGGATATTTACGTTATAACTAGCGGACCCGACAGACGTTGTCCTGCCCGAACGTCGGCTTGCCTGCTATTATCTTGGAAAATACTTTTCATCTAGGTACTTGTTCGGGATTAAATTCCAAAACTAAAAATTGTTGATATTAAAAAAATATTTTTTCAAATATGGCATCCTTTTTGCAAACGTAAAATTCCGGTCGTCTCACCAACAAAGGGGTGTACTTATGTAGCAATACGATTTTTAAAAATGTATTGAATTGAATATTATTTTAGTGTTACCAAAAATCCAATGAAAATAAATAAATGGGTAGAAATTATAAGGAATTTAAGGAAAGAATCTGATTGATATCCACAAAAAAACAAATGCTGTTTGTAAACATTCAAAAATAAACTTTTTTATACACAAAAAAACAACATCTTTAAATTTTTTGCAAACGCATTCTTCTCGAATGCAACCCTGGTAGATTGATGAATAAAACATTTATGCTCCTAACTTAAAAAAAATAATATTATATTAAATATTTTAATATCTACGAACACGCACGGCGTAAAGATCTATATTTCTCTGAAAACCGCACGTAAATCGGTTAAGCCGGTGACATCACACGTACAGAGGAATTATATATATAAAGATAAATAAAAATCGACTAGGGTGAATTACAGTACGTTTGGTTACAACAATAGAAGTATCAAAGGTGTTAAAGGAGTCAGTTTTCACAAGTAATTATTTCGAATATTTTCCTATGATTTACATTGATTTATGGCATTTATTATCCAGACACGTGTATTATGTTGCTTAAAAACTTTCCTTATATCAACATATTTACTTCAGATACTATTTTTTCTCGATTGAGGGGATAAATTTGTGAATTGAAGTATGTTTACTATTGATAATGACAGTTGATTACGGGCAATATGTCGGGGCCGCACTAGGCATCCATATGGTAAAGTTTGAGGCTTTATCGAGTAGAGGTCTCAGTGGAGAATGCTAGGTTTGCGGTGTCAAGTTGTATGATTGAAATCTGTTTTTGCAAGATTTAGAGACGGCTTTGAATTACGCTACTATTTAGATAGGTAGGTTTTTATGGATGGTTTATTTTGGCATCACTAACTAATTCGCACACTGAGTAGAAGACTGTTATAACTCAAAATTACTGATTTTACAGGAGAGCAAAAATTCAGTTTCATTTACATAAATTTATAGTTCTAAGAAAAAGTTTTAGGTTTTTCAGCATTTTTTTCAATAATGCATTTGTAGTAGGGACATCGGGATTAAATGAAAGTGTAATTATTTTTGATTAAATATAGAATATATCTTCTTATTTATTTTTTTATTTTTTTAAATTTTTTATTTTTATTTTTATTTTTTATTTTATTTTTTTTTTTATTTTTTTTTTTTTTATTTTTTTTTTGTTTTTTGTCACATTTAATGTTTATATCTTTTTAATTTATGAAAACTTAATTGGTCTTTTTATGTTAAAAAATTGTTGTTCTTAGTACTTATTTTGTATGACTGTATGTTTTCTAAATAAAATAAAATAAAAATAAAAAATATAAAAATATATAATTCAAAAATTCAATATAGAAAAGTGAGGTAAATGGTATAACTTAAATTTTTAAGATTCATTAATTTCAAACGGCATAGAACAAATAAACTACATATATTTGTTGATTTTTTAAAAATTTACCTACTCTGGAGGATCGCGGGAAAATAACGGACCTAATATTTTTATATAAAATCATTAATTCTAAATTCGATTGTTGTGAACTCCTGGATTTAATAAATATTAATATACCAACACGTAGAACTAGACAAAATAGTGAATATTATTGTCACCCTTTTCAAACCAACTATCTTTGTAACTCACCAATACCGCGTATACACAGACTAGGAAATGAATGTACCTCTCATAACGACATTTTTTACTTGAGTCTCTGTGAATTCAAATCATATCTTTATAAATATTTTATGATGTTCTATAGTAACAATTAATGAATTATTGATCTGGTGTTAATTCATTATATATTTTTTTACATCTTTTATATGCTGACATACATACATAATTTTCTTGTATTTTTATACCCATGTTTTCATATTGTTTTTAAGTTTTTAATTTTTTGTATATCTAACTAACACATTATATTGTTATATTTTATATTGCAAAAGGCACTTGTGCCGTATAAAAAAATATATATAACTTCTCAGGTATCTGTGATAGAATAACGACTGCTTTAGTCAAATATGCAGAACGAAATTGCCAATTTGACTGCGTCCATTACTCAAAATCGATCAATTTTGAGTTACAACAGTCTTCTACTCAGTGTGTGAATTTTCCGTTTTTGGTGGAGATTTCTAAGTCTGCTTCTAATACCCTCATTTATTTGTTAGAAACACTATAGTCCTTAAAATATCTTGATTATAATGACAGCTGTCAAATTCATTTTATTAGTGATAAGAAAAAGACTTCCCCCTTCCCCCTCCTCGTTTCACCGCTGCAGAAGTAAACAACCATTTGCTTTTTTTGATATGTTATTTTTTTAAATTTTGTTTTTTCTAAAAAAATATTTTTATGTGCCAATATGTCTTCTTACTCATACTAATCCTCGTGGTTTCGGATGTGACCCGGTTTAACGAACACCCTGTATAAATAACTCCTTTGACGTTACTACAAAGTTATGTCGTCACTTTTTCTGACAAATGTCATTCTAATCATGTTACATTTTAAGGACTATAAACACTCTTGCGAATTTTCTAATACAATTTATTTCCACAATTTATTGGGAAGCTTATTACAAATTTTTACTGCCATGCATATGGGCCCTCTTCGTATTTGATCCGTTTACTACAAGTCTTAGTATTGTATGTCTTGTACATAATCAGCTCTTATGAATTTAGCCGGTGACGAGCTATGGGAATTACTCGAAACGCTTGGATGAACAAAAGAGAATAGTTGCAAATAAAAAAACATATACAATATATCAACTTGATCAAAATAATAATTTTAAAACCCCGACAGACATAATGCTGTCGAAGTGCGATCTCTCAGGCGAATGTGTTGTGAAACTATTTATTTATTTGACAATTGTAGCCTGCATTACTTTACGGGCTGTTAAACCCATCATCACGTAATGCAGACTGAAAAAATAAGTTAGAAATTAATTAATAGAAAGCAGATAGCTGAACTGCCGATATGTACAGAAAAAAAAAAGTTTATTTTATTTTATTTTTATTTTATTGAAATAAACGGCACTTGGTGCCTTTTACATATACGTTGCATATAATAAAATACGTACAAGTAAGTGGAATAAGTCAAATATAGTATTTAAATAAAATAATTACTAAACATGTTAAATACTTAGGACTACCAATAGACAGACAATTGACATGGACAATTCATATCAACAATTTAATTAGCAAAGTGGCGACATTATCGAGTCTTTTTTTTTAAATCAAAAAATTTGTTCCAAAAACGTACAAAATTCTAATGCATGAAGCCTATGTAAAAACTTAAATATGTTATACGCAACTACTACGGGGAACAGGATATCAAAATGACAAAAAACAGACTACAAAGACAA
Source organism: Micrasema longulum (assembly GCF_059751315.1). Lineage (NCBI taxonomy): Eukaryota > Metazoa > Arthropoda > Insecta > Trichoptera > Brachycentridae > Micrasema > Micrasema longulum. Next base: position 49,718 of record NW_028280385.1, read on the forward strand.
CAACACAAAATATTAAAGTTAGTGTATGACCTTCCTTATCTAACTGCAACTAGAGAACTTTTTAAACAAACTAAGCAATTAAATATAACTGAACTCTTTCAACTAGAATCATTAAAATTTATCCATAAATTAGCTCCTGATGTAATTGTAGACGAAGAACAAAAACTTGTAAGTAGTGAACATGGACATAATACGGGAATATCAGAAAAATATTATACACAACTTTCTAAAACAAGACAAGGACAATCGAGACTAATAAACCAGGGACTAAAGTTATACAATAAACTACCAGACAAAACTAAACAAAAGACTCAGACAAACTTTTCAAAAGATGTAAAACATATTATTTTGAACAATAGAGTATGAATGAAAAATGTTTATATTATTTTTGTAAAATGAATGTAATACTCCGTAAGGGTTTATAAATAAATTTTAAAAAAAAATTAAAAAAATAATAAAAATATATTTAAGTAGAAATAAACGTATTTGTTTATAAATTACCTTAAATCAAAACTATTACTTAATGGGAAAAAAGAAAAAAGGGGAAAGAGAAAGGAGATGTTTCTTCAGACGTGATATAAACAGAGATAATGTAGTAAAATCTTTGATGGTGCATGGGAGATGATTCCACAGTCGAGCCGCATGGACACTATTTGAGTTAGCGAAGAGAGAGAAATTGTGGAGGGGTATTAAGAGAGTGCCTTGAGGATTAGAACGAAGAGGTAAACCATAAACTACAAATAAATAATATATGAATACTACTAATAAAAAACAAAAATTTTAATAAACATCAGGACAACACGCTTAATATATAAAGTAAAAAAAATATATTTTCGAAATTTCAGCTAATGTTAATTTAGTTTTTCTTTTCTTTTTCTTTTCTTTTATTTTTATTTTCCTTTTTTTTTCTTTTCTTTTCATGTCATACCATATATATGTGCTATACACTTTTTAATAACTAAAAAAGAAATGGCCCACGTTCAGACGCTCAAGTCTTTGTGGGCATTTTTTCCAATTCATGTTTTGGCTTAATTTTAAGATGCATTTTTCTTAAGTGTATTTTTGTAATTATATTTCTATGTAAATAATATGTGTATGGAAAAATAAACAAATTAAAAATAATAATAATAATAAGCATACACGGGCTTAATCGCTGGAGCGACCACTTTACTCACCGTTCAGTCTGTCAATACAAATAATATGATCCACAAGGGGTTGCACGTTTATACGTAGAAAGATGGGCTAAAAAGAGCACAAAGAAAAAGGACGAAAATGTCCCAACACTGAATGTCGCATACTTGCATCATTGCCAACTGCCGGCGTGTCGCTGTGGTCAGTTTTGCTGTCGTTGATAAGGAAAAATAGTTGATGGACATTACAACAGAAACAAAGGACGAACGATGCCGCATTTTCTCGATTATTTATTTTATTTATTTATTAATGAAATCATACAGTCTTTATATAAAACAAGGAACAAATTAACAATTTTAAAAAGTAAAACCAATTACAGATTTCACACTAATGAATGCAGGAGGAGAGGGGAAAAATAATTTTATTCTAAAAAAGTAAAAATAAAAATATTACATAAAAAGTTCATAAAAAGGAGAAGACATTGTAAAGCTACTTTACTTTCCTCCCTCTCTCTCTGCTTCCATGAACATTTCAATTTAATTGTAAAAAAAATATACGACGCAAGTCAGTTTGTTGTCTCTGTATTCGAGGTGCGTCTTACAATCGATGTTAAATTCTGTATAATAAAATTATTAAAACAAACAAACAAACCATCACGCCGTTTCCCCGTAGGGGTGTGCGGAGCGGATAGAACGTCATAACGCTCTATCTTGGCATACAGACCTCGCTTCCTCTACATTCATACATCTTCTCATGCGCGCACGCCGATTATTCCTACTGTCGACATGTCCATCTTCAAGTATTTGATGGACTTACTTACTTATGAAAGTAAATTAAATAAAGTTATTTTTATCTTAAGGATCATTATCAAAATTTTTCGGGTTAACTAATGAGTTGATATAATGCTATTTTAATGTTAACATATTACAACAGAGATGAAGAACATTTAAGAGAAGGTAATTTAGAAGTCTAGGCATCTACAGGGCTTATGACCTGTCAATGGCTGGTTTAAGTGGCCACTTTACACAATGTGTAACATTCACCATTCTGCCCATATTTGAACATCTATATTCCTTTCATTCTTTCATCTGTTGATGTTTGCGAAGTTAAAGAGCTGAAACCTTTATTTATTCGGGTGAGATTCATCTAATTGAATTATTTCACCTTCATACTAGGCAACGCCTGAAAATGTTATTTTTTCAATTTCTATAATTCTTCATGGACTAGGTAATTTATCTACAATGTTTTGGATGTGTGTTCTGGATGAAATGTTCTTCATCCCTGTTGTAATATGTTAATATGAACAGCACCCCAGGGAGTTGAATCCAGTCCTTGTCTACAAAAATTTGGACAAACTCAAAATATTGTTGCTATTTTAATGAGTTTAAGTATTTTATTTTATTTTTATATTTCTTTTATTTATATAATAAATTACAATGAACTTCCATCAAAAATTTTCACTTACAAACTTAAATGTTTTTGTAGTAATATCATTGTATTATACTAACATATATATAGTTGGATAATTTATATAGCGCCATTTTTGTGAAAATCACCTCAAGGGCGCTGGCATAGCACTGTGTGCACAAAAATTAACATAAATAAACAAATATACTGAAATCTAGCATTAGCGAAGAATTGCCGGGTTCAGATCGTGATTTATATTTTGTAAACCAAATAAATAAATAAATATAAGTACGTTACTTCAATCTATGAAATCGTTCAAATAAAAAAAACACCAAAATTCCTCATAGTCACAGACGTAATTAAATTTCGCTTAGCCGAAGCATCGAACTTGGAGTGCAGGACACAGACATTAGGCAGACGAAAATAGTGGGATGGTTAAATGTCGAACAAAAGAGTTCGAGAGAAGAAAAAACAAAAGAACACGTCACTCGGAACAAACGGCAGTGAGAAAGAGCGGGAAAACGACTGGAACAGGCGACCGAGAGACAAATTGTTGGATTGACTTTTAAAATGGCGCACGAGTGCATCTTGCACTTAGTTGAAGGATTCGTAAGGAAGCGGTGCCGAAATCTAGCGGCCACGATATGCTGTGATGCGGTGGGTGTAAAAAACGCCCATATATGTACCCTTGAGGTATTCAACGGAAGATCTATTCGCCGAGTTAAAGATATTGGATGTAAGACAATTGTTTGTGAGGTGCCTACTACTTAAATTTAAGGATAAATTAAGTGAGGTCAAAAGAACCCAACAGAATATAAACACTCGTTCAGCAACACAAATTAACTGTATTGTCCCATTTGTATCAACCCCCTAGGCCTTTGGTAAAAAGCAATAGAAAGCTCCAAAAATATTTAATGATTTATTGCCAAATATTAAAGACTCAAAATGTAAAACAAATTTGAAAAAAAAAAATAACTGCACATATAAATAGTGTAGCGAGAGATTTTTTGAAAAATATATGTAAATCAAAAAACAAAGTACTTTATATAATTGGTACACATATTATTTATATTTTTATGTATTTCATTGCTTTATATTTGTTTTGTTTTATATTTGTTTTGTTATATATATTATTTATTCATGAAGGATGAAAGCCGAGTGAACGCGGTTGAAATGCGATCTCTTAGACGAATGTGTGGGAAATCAATGTATGTCAGGGTTACGAATTATGAAATCAGGCGAGAGTGTAAATCTGAGACAAGTATAATTGATAAGATTAAGAAAGGGTCTCTGAGATGGTTTGGTCACGTAGAACGAATGGACGACGAAAGAATGGTAAAACAAGTGTATATGGCGAAAATGAACGGCACCGTTAGACGAGGACGACCAAGGAAGACGTGGCATGATCAGATAAACCAAAATCCTAAGTCTGGTCATGTGAAAAGCAGACAGAACCGAAGGGCATGTATGACAGGATGTATGAATGTGGAAGAGGCTAGGATTGTATGCCAGGATAGACGTGTGTGGCGGTCCTTTCTCTCTGCCTACCCCTACGGAGAAATGGCGTGATGGTAGTAGTAGTAGTAGCTTAAGTTATCGCACTCATAAGTCAACCCGTGTAATCTCTAAGTCAACGCTCGTGTCGGTTTGTTTTTTGTTTTCCTCCTAAACTCGTATTATACTGTATATTAGTTAACGTATAACTATTGAATTTATTTAAAATAAGACACTTTGTAAATTTACCACACAAGAGAGTCTTTTGTGTGGTAAATTTACAAAGTGTTTTATTTTAAATAAATTCAAAATGTCTTTCCACAAAGTAAATGCTGAAACAATAAATAATATAACGTATAACTAGGTGTTTAAATGTTATTTGTACATCTTTCTAAAAATAAATACGTCACATTTAAGAAAGAGGTTTTATTTTAAGATGTCTCAAGGCTCGACTAACAACGAACCCTGACAGATCATCTCCACTGTTTACCGGGACCTGTTCAGCATTGTTTGTGTAGTATAATGTACGGTTGAAATCAACTGATCAAACTCTATATTGATGTTGATAATCGCACGCTTACATGCATCCATCGCCCGATTGGCGTAATGGTCGATGAAAAATGATAATGACCCCTCTGGCTCAAGTGTATGATATAATTATTACGAATTACGCATATTATCTCGCATATATTTTTTTTATCTTTTATTTATTTAATTTAACAATACGCCCAAGGGGCATTTACAAAAAATATACAGGTAAGTACAAACATAATAAGTAATAATTTAAAAAATAAACAACGCTTTTTTGTATACGTGTAGAACCAATAGAAAGCACACTGCCATGCAAAAAAAAAAACACAAGAGAATCTCTTGTGTGGTAAATTTACAAAGTGTCTTATTTTAAATAAATTCAATAGTTATACGTTAACTAATATACAGTATAATACGAGTTTAGGAGGAAAACAAAAAACAAACCGACACGAGCGTTGACTTAGAGATTACACGGGTTGACTTATGAGTGCGATAACTTAAGCTACTACTACTACTACCATCACGCCATTTCTCCGTAGGGGTAGGCAGAGAGAAAGGACCGCCACACACGTCTATCCTGGCATACAATCCTAGCCTCTTCCACATTCATACATCCTGTCATACATGCCCTTCGGTTCTGTCTGCTTTTCACATGACCAGACTTAAGATTTTGGTTTATCTAATCATGCCACGTTTTCCTCGGTCGTCCTCGTCTCACGTAGCCGTTCATTATCGCCATATATACTTGTTTTACCATTCTTTCGGCGTCCATTCGTTCTACGTGACCAAACCATCTCGGAGACCCTGTCTTAATCTTATCAATTATACTTGACTCAGATTTACACTCTCGCCTGATTTCATCATTCGTAACCCTGTCATACATTGATTTCCCACACATTCGTCTAGGAGATCGCGTTTCAACCGCGTTCACTCGGCTTTCATCTATGTTTCTCTCCTCGAATGCAACCCTGGTAGATCGATGAATAAAACATTTATGCTCCTAACTTATTTTTTACACATTCGATTGAAGATTTTAATATATACGAACACGCACAACTCAAACATCTATATTTCTCTGAAAACTGCACGTAAATCGGTTAAGTCGTTTAGGGGGAGTACGGTGACATCACACGTAGAGCGGAATTATATATATAAAGATAAGTATAAAAGGACAAACGATGAAAAAAACCATTTGAAGTACTTGAAAAACAAAATTGGTATTAAAGCTCTAACTATTTTGTTAGTTTAATAATCAATAGAGTGAATGGATTTTAATTTACATCACTGCCACTGGGTGGACATTGAACTTGTACGAGTTCATCCGATTCACTTCATCAGGCCAAGTCGGTACCCGTTCTTGTACCAACAGGTGGAAATTTTCTAAACACCTGATAATTATCGGTATTCAACTAGTAATCCACCGACAGCAGTCTCATTACACGCCTTGCTGCCCCACGGTGCAACTCGGGGCCCGCCACTCACCACCTCACGACAAGATGGCAGGTCGGTGCTTGATCAGGTGCATGGCGTGATGGGCGTTTTTTTTTTTTTTTGATACTTTATATACATATACAATAAATATACATATAAGGGCGGGCATATTGCCTTAAGGCAATTTCTCCCTACCTACCCAAACCGTTCAGTTTGAGAAAATTATAAATACATGGACATATTGAATCTTACAATTTTATACAAAAATTAAAAGCAAAGATTAACAAAAATAAATAAATATAAAAAAAATAACACTATACTAAGAAGAGAGGAGAGGGGATGGGAAGGAAAGAAGAAGGATAAAGGAACAATTTAAATATTTAGATAGTGACATTTCAATCTTGACTTAAATGTAAATAAAGAAGGGGCGTCTCTAACATTAGTGGGTAGATTATTCCACAATCGAGCGGCTACTACTGTGAAAGAGGAGGCAAAAAAATTAGAGCGATGACAGGGTATTAAAAGGGTTCTCTCGTTACTAGAACGAAGAGATAGTCCGTGTTGTGAAAGAGGTTGGATGAGCTCTCTCAGATAAAAGTTAGTGTGACCGTCGCCGGACTGGGTACTGGGCTCGATGCCGTACCTCGTCCAGCAGCATTTTCAGTAGTTATATTCCTGGCCGCTTACTTTCGCTTATTCAAGTACAGTCTACGGTCGTTAAAATTTTGGTCCTTCGAGCCGGATCATATTTGGTTTCGTAGGTTGGTGTTTTAAATTATTATATATTTAAAAAAATAAAATATTAGCGTTCTATTTACCCAAATATTTCAATTTTAGTGGCCATTTTCAACGAGTTGTAAATAACTCACAATTAGAAAATGGAAAATTAAGTTGGGGTAGAGTGGGGTTTGAGCCTCGGGCCCCTAGCCCGTGAGTCCGCAACACTAGCCACGGGACCACAACCCGATTTATTTAAAAATCCTTGAAAAAATATAATAGACAAACAATTCATCACACGACTTGGAATTCTTTGGGATAGATCTTCCGGCTTTTCGTAGATCTCTTCGCGACTAAACAGTGTGGGATGAAGTTGGATTGGCATGGTTTAGCTCGAAGTCTTAGGTCTTTCGTTCTAATGAATATATTGTATATAATTATTGTTTTGCCCTTGTTTGTCTTTGCTAAATAGTTTTATGTTCTTTTTGTTCAGTTTCTTGCATTTAACAATGTTTGATTATGTCCAAATGCTTGCAGACTGGCTGGATTTCCTCCTTTCCTACTTCATTTCCTACTTCACAAAAGTCAACAGATGAAAGAGTTTAGGAAATGTGGATGTTCAAACATGGGCAGAATGGTGAATGTTACACAGTGTGTAAAGTGGCCACTTAAACCAGCCAATGACAGGTCATAAGCCCTGTAAATGCCTAGACTTCCATATTCCCTTCTCAAAAATTTTTCCCTCTCTGTTGAAATAAATTCTTGCATTTATGTTTCTTCATGTAACTGTTGTAATTGGCTAAGGCCGTATATATAATAAATAAATAAATAAATAATAGGACATAACTGCATTGGGTGATCGATATAGAACGTCAACAATATTTTGAGTATGACCAAATGTTTGCAAACAGGCTGGACATTCCGCCCTATTCAGA